>NC_084740.1:63239969-63252469 GCF_033978785.1 Entelurus aequoreus
TATATAAATAAAATACTTGAATATCAGTGCAAATTCAAGTATTTCTTTTGCGTATGTATATAAATAAAAAATACTTGAATATCAGTGCAAATTCAAGTATTTCTTGCGTATGTATATAAATAAAAAATACTTGAATATCAGTGCAAATTCAAGTATTTCTTGCGTATGTATATAAATAAAAAATACTTGAATATCAGTGCAAATTCAAGTATTTCTTTTGTGTATGTATATAATAAAATAAATACTTGAATATCAGTGCAAATTCAAGTATTTCTTTTGCGTGTATATATATAAATAAAATAAATACTTGAATATCAGTGCAAATTCAAGTATTTCTTGCGTATGTATATAAATAAAAAATACTTGAATATCAGTGCAAATTCAAGTATTTATTTTGTGTATATGTAAATAAAAAATACTTGAATATCAGTGCAAATTCAAGTATTTCTTTTGTGTATATGTAAATAAAAAATACTTGAATATCAGTGCAAATTCAAGTATTTCTTTTGTGTATATGTAAATAAAAAAATACTTGAATATCAGTGCAAATTCAAGTATTTCTTGTATGTATGTATGTATGTATATGTGCAACAGTCCTCTCTACTCATTGTTGTATTTGAAAGTGCAATGCTTTGCAGCCAGTAGCACAGCCTTCGAAGTAGCATAGGTGAAATGTAATATGCAGGAAAGGAGTGAGTTTAGGGTTGAAATGTCCATCCTTGTTCTATTCTGTCACTATCTTGGCAGTCTGTTTTAGGTTTGGCAGTCTGTTTTTGGCCTTTGTTTTTGTTTTGGCAGTCTGTTTTGGCCTTTGTTTGTTTGGCCGGCTGGGAGGCCATTTTTTGTTTTGGCCGGCTGGGAGGCCATTTTTTGTTTTGGCCGGCTGGGAGGCCATTGTTTGTTTTTGGCCGGCTGAGAGGCCATTGTTTGTTATTGGCCGGCTGGGAGGCCATTGTTTGTTTTTGGCCGGCTGGGAGGCCATTGTTTGTTTTGGGCCGGCTGGGAGGCAATTGTTTGTTATTGGCCGGCTGGGAGGCCATTGTTAGTTTGTTTTGGACTTTGTTTTGCCGTCTGTTTGGGCCTTTTTTTGTTTGTTTGGCCGGCTGGGAGGCCTTTGTTTGTTAAAAATTGTATTAAATTGTTAACACAATTTTTTAAACTAATTTAAAAAAAAACTAATTAAAAAAAAACTAATTAAATAAAAACTAATTAATTAAAAAACTAATTAAAAAACTAATTAAAAAATTAATTTAAAAACTTAATTTAAAAACTTCAGTTTTTAAATTAAGTTTTTAAATTAAGTTTTTAAATTAAGTTAAAAATTAAGTTAAAAATTAAGTTAAAAAATAATTTAAAAAATAATTTAAAAAATAATTTTAAAATTAATTTAAAAAATAATTTAAAAAACTTAAGTTTTTAAATTAAGTTTTTAAATTAAGTTAAAAAATAATTTAAAAACTTAATTTAAAAACTTAAGTTTTTAAATTAAGTTTTTTAATTGAGAGCCCTGGAAACTAGTGCAAACTAGGCCAACGACAACACCATGGAGCAGGGGGCCGCGGGGCCCCCGGCCGGGGAAAAACTTTGAGGGTAAAAGCGGGGAGTAGAAATGACTCTCCAGGAAAAAGAAAATAAAAAATGTTTCGGGTAAAAGCGGGGAGTAGAAATGACTCTCCAGGAAAAATAAAATAAAAAATGTTTCGGGTAAAAGCGGGGAGTAGAAATGACTCTCCTGTGGGGGATGAAAATTGGGTAAAAGCGGGGAGTAGAAATGACTCTCCAGTGGGGGGACCACGGGGCTCAAGTTGTCAACCTCCACGCGGTGAGCCCTGGAAACTAGTGCAAGCTAGGCCAACGACAACACCATGGAGCAGGGGGCCGCGGGGCCCCCGGCCGGGGAAAACGTAGAGGGTAAAAGCGGGGAGTAGAAATTACTCTCCAGGAAAAATAAAATAAAAAAGGTTTCGGGTAAAAGCGGGGAGTAGAAATGACTCTCCAGTGGGAATAAAAAAAAAGGCGTGAATTTGCCAAAGTGTCTAGGTGCCTGGCCCTTTAAGAAGGCCGACCTGCCTTGGTTCCCCACCTGGGCCAGGAATTCAAATTTAGTCCCTCTCCTTGCTGGAAGTCCCCGAAAAAAAGGCGTGAATTTGCCTAAGTGTAAAGCTAGGGTAAAAGCGGGAGTAGCCATGACTGTCTAGTCATTTAAGAATGGCTGAGTTTTTTCCAAGTGTCGTCATTTTAGGGTACCAGCACTCCGTGGAGAAAATGCGGCGTGGTGCTTGGGAACAAGAAGGCCGACCTGCCTTGGTTCTCCGCCGGGGTCAGGAATTCAAAATTAGTCCCTCTCCTTGCTGGAAGTCACCCCAAAAAAGGCGTGAATTTGCCTAAGTGTCTAGGTGCCTGGCCCTTTAAGAAGGCCGACCTGCCTTGGTTCTCCGCCGGGGTCAGGAGGTCAAAATTAGTCCCTCCACTTGCTGGAAGTCACCCAAAAAAAGGCGTGAATTTGCCTAAGTGTCTAGGTGCCTGGCCCTTTAAGAAGGCCGACCTGCCTTGGTTCTCCGCCGGGGTCAGGAATTCAAAATGGGTCCCTCTCCTTGCTGGAAGTCACCCAAAAAAAGGCGTGAATTTGCCTAAGTGTAAAGCTAGGGTAAAAGCGGGAGTAGCCATGACTCTCTAGTCATTTAAGAATGGCTGGATTTGGCTGGAGAAAATGCGGCGTGGTGCTTGGGAACAAGAAGGCCGACCTGCCTTGGTTCCCCACCTGGGCCAGGAATTCAAATTTAGTCCCTCTCCTTGCTGGAAGTCCCCGAAAAAAAGGCGTGAATTTGCCTAAGTGTCTAGGTGCCTGGCCCTTTAAGAAGGCCGACCTGCCTTGGTTCTCCGCCGGGGTCAGGAATTCAAATTTAGTCCCTCTCCTTGCTGGAAGTCACCCAAAAAAGGCGTGAATTTGCCCAAGTGTCTAGGTGCCTGGCCCTTTAAGAAGGCCGACCACTAGTGATGGGTCCGGCAACACCGATGCATCGGCGCATGCGTCGAGCTCATAGAGCGATACCCTGTGTCGGTGCGCGTATCGCTTTTAGAAAGTCACGTGACCGAACACGAGCTGTTTTGGTCACGTGACTGCTCATGAGCTGTTCTGGTCACGTGACCGCTCATGAACTGTATCGCACTGACGCCTGCGCGCCAAACTGTGTTTATTAGGAAGCGGCGCAATGCGTGTTGTTGACGAACACCATTAGGGCCGCTTGTTGTCACTGTCACTCAAAGTTGCATTTCAAAATTACACAGAATAAATGTGTTTATTTTGTTTAGAATTCAGATGGGTTTGATTTGGTGCGCGGCATATATTGGCTGTGCGGCGCACGGTGTGCGCGGAGGACGCTTGAGCACTGCGCATTTGCGCAGGCGCGCACCTTAGAGGGAATGTTGCTCACAGGGCACAGAGGAGGCGTCAGTGCGATACAGTTCGCGTATCGGTCACGTGACCAAAGCAGCTCATGATCGGTCACGTGACTTTCTAAAAGCGGTACGCGCACCGACACAGGGTTTCGCTCTATGAGCTCGACGCATGCGCCTATGCATCTGTGTTGGAGGACCCATCACTACTGTTACTAGAGAAGGTACAGGAATGACGGCGTGGCGAAGTTGGTAGCGTGGCCGTGCCAGCAATCGGTTACTGGGGTTCAATCCCCACCTTCTACCATCCTAGTCATGATACATGTTCACATTATTTGACTGTATCTAAAAAAGATAAAAATATATTTTTATTTAAATGAAGATATGAAATAATCCTAAATGAAATACAATGACTTGGTTTATATTATTGTATATACTAGGTCATAAAATCAGTGTCAGTTGAGTCGGTCCATAGGTTGCCTGTAGGGATTTTTAATGTCCAGCAGATGTCAGTATTTAGTGACACAGTATCGACACAGTATCAATACAGTTTTGCAATGTGTCGAAACGCTTCATGGGGCCTCATCAACCCATCACTACCGACCACCCTTGGTTCTCCACCTGGGTCAGGAACTCAAAATTAGTCCATCTCCTTGCTGGAAGTCATTTTAGGGTACAAGCACTCTGTGGAGAAAATGCGGTCGTCGTGCTTGTGAACGAGCATTTAATCCCCACAGGTGAAACCTAAAAAAACGGGCCAAGTGATGTCATCAGGGGCCCTATTTTCAGACAGTTTGGCGTTATTTCGGTGACGCCGAGGAGTCCATCAGGTCTTCCCGGTCGAATGCGAGGCCTTTTGGGGGCCATAGGTCATCAAAAGAGTGGGGGGACTAGAGCCCTCCTGTGGACTCCGGCCGCAAATGCACCCAGGATTAAAGGCATCATTTCCAGGCCTTTGGGGCCCCATTTTAAACAGTTTGTAGTATTTCGGTGACGCCGAGGCGTCCGTCAGGTCTTCCCGGGCAATGTGAGGCCTTTAGGGGCCATAAATTACTGTCATTAGGGGCCCTGGATGCCTTTTGGGGCCCTATTTTCAGACAGAAAACAGCAACCCTCTTACACTGCAAGAGGACAGCGGGGAATTGGAGCCCTCCTGTGGACTCCGGCCACAATTGCACCCCTAAAGAAATGCATTATTTCCAAGTGTGCACTATAGAGAGAAACCCTACTTATGAAGGGAAATAAACCCCGGGCTGTTGCACATGTGTCTTAGGACAGCAATAGACGGGCTTTTAAACAATCGCATATTTTGGGCTACCCGGGGTGTCCAGCGCGTGTCCCCGGGGAATGGGAGGCCCTTTGGGGGCATGCGGACAGGAAATGTCCTGAACGATCCAAAATCACACCCTGGTTTGAGCGCAGCAAGGTCCCCGCAGCAGGTCACCCGAGTCCAGGGGTGCCCGACATGTACAAAGCGACCCCAGCAAAGTCACACTGTGAGTGGGGGAAGAAAAGTTGTGAAAGTGGGCAAAAATCCCCAAAACGTTCAAAAAGCACACCCAGGTTTTGAGCGCAGCAAGTCCCGCAGCAGGTCCACCCGAGTCCAGGGGTGCCCGACATGTACAAAGCGATCCCAGCAAAGTCACACTGTGAGTGGGGAAGAAAAGTTGTGAAAGTGGGCAAAAATCCCCAAACGTTCAAAAAAGCACACCCAGGTTTGAGTGCCACAAGTCCCGCAGCAGGTGACCCGAGTCCAGGGGTGCCCGACGTGTACAAAGCGCCCCCCAGCAAAGTCACACTGTGAGTGGGGAAGAAAAGTTGTGAAAGTGGGCAAAAATCCCCAAAATGTTCTAAAATCACACCCAGGTTTGAGTGCCACAAGTCCCGCAGCAGGTCACCCGAGTCCAGAGTGGGGAACTGGAGCCCTCCTGTGGACAATCCGCCACAAATGCACCCCAGGATTAAATGCAGCGGGGAATTGGAGCCTCCTGTGGACTCCGGCCGCAATTGCACCCAGAAAGAAATGCATTATTTCCAAGCGTGCATTAACGAGAGAAACCCTACTTATGAAGGGAAATAAACCCCGGGCTGTTGCACATGTGTCTTAGGACAGCAATAAACGGGCTTTTTAAACAGAATCGCGTATTTTGGGCTACCCGAGGTGTCCAGCGCGTGTCCCCGGGGAATGGGAGGCCTTTTGGGGCATGCGAACAGGAAATGTCCTGAACGATCCAAAATCACACCCAGGTTTGAGCGCAGCAAGTCCCGCAGCAGGTCACCCCGAGTCCAGGGGTGCCCGACATGTACAAAGCGACCCCAGCAAAGTCACACTGTGAGTGGGGAAGAAAAGTTGTGAAAGTGGAAAAAAAAAAAAAAAAGTTCTAAAATCACACCCAGGTTTGAGTGCCACAAGTCCCGCAGCAGGTCACCCGAGTCCAGAGTGGGGAACTGGAGCCCTCCTGTGGACATCCGCCGCAAATGCACCCAGGATTAAATGCAGCGGGGAATTGGTGCCCTCCTGTGGACTCCGGCCGCAATTGCACCCAGAAAGAAATGCATTATTTCCAAGCGTGCATTAACGAGAGAAACCCTACTTATGAAGGGAAATAAACCCCGGGCTGTTGCACATGTGTCTTAGGACAGCAATAGACGGGCTTTTTAAACAGAATCGCGTATTTTTGGGCTACCCGAGGTGTCCAGCGCGTGTCCCCGGGGAATGGGAGGCCTTTTGGGGCATGCGAACAGGAAATGTCCTGAACGATCCAAAATCACACCCAGGTTTGAGAGCAGCAAGTCCCGCAGCAGGTCACCCGAGTCCAGGGGTGCCCGACATGTACAAAGCGACCCCAGCAAAGTCACACTGTGAGTGGAGAAGAAAAGTTGTGAAAGTGGAAAAAAAAAAAAAAAAAAGTTCTAAAATCACACCCAGGTTTGAGTGCCACAAGTCCCGCAGCAGGTCACCCGAGTCCAGGGGTGCCCGGCATGTACAAAGCGCCCCCCAGCAAAGTCACACTGTGAGTGGGGAAGAAAAGTTGTGAAAGTGGGCAAAAATCCCCAAAATGTTCAAAAAGCACACCCAGGTTTGAGTGCCACAAGTCCTGCAGCAGGTCACCCGAGTCAGGGGTGCCCGACATGTACAAAGCGCCCCCCCAGCAAAGTCACACTGTGAGTGGGGAAGAAAAGTTGGGAAAGTGTGCAAAAATCCCCAAAATGTTCTAAAATCACACCCAGGTTTGAGTGCCACATGTCCCCGCAGCAGGTCACCCGAGTCCAGGTGCCCGACATGTCCAAAGCGCCCCCCCAGCAAAGTCACACTGTGCGTGGGGAAGAAAAGTTGTGAAAGTGGGCAAAAATCCCCAAAACGTTCTAAAAGCACACCCAGGTTTGAGTGCCACAAGTCCCGCAGCAGGTCACCCGAGTCCAGGGGTGCCCGACATGTACAGAGCGCCCCCCCCCCCCCCCCCCCAGCAAAGTCACACTGTGACTGGGGGAGGAAAGTCGGAAAAGTAGGCAAAAGTCCCGAAAATGGTCCAAAATCACACCAGGTGACACCCAGGTTTGAGTGCCACAAGCAGCAGGTGACCGAGTCCAAGGGTGCCCGACATGTCCAAAGCGCCCCCAGCAAAGTCACACTGTGAGTGGGGGAGAGAAAAGTCGGAAAAGTAGGCAAAAGTCCCGAAAATGATCCAAAATCACACCCATGTTCGAGTCCCACAAGTCCCGCAGCCGCCCACCCGAGTCCAGGGATGCATGACATGTCCTAAGAAATAATAAAAATCAAAAAAAATCCCCCAAAATCCGGGGGCCGGATTCCGGCGTACCGCGTTCAGCCCGCGTGCCCTAGTTTGGAGACCAATTTTAAAAATTTGCCGTTGACGGCTAGTTTTTTTCCTTATCACACCCAGATTTGAGTGCCACAAGTCCCAGCCGCGTTCCACCCAAGTCCAGGGGTGCCAGGAGGCGCCCAGCATGGCCAGGACGCATGCAGCAAAGTCACAGGGGAAGTGGGGTAGAAAAGTGGGGAAAGTCTGGAAAAAGTCATGAAAATGATCAAAAATCACACCCAGGCTGGAGTGCAGCAAGTCCCGCCGCGTCCCACCACCGAGCCCAGGGGTGCCGGGAGGCACCCAGCATGGCCAGGACGCACCCAGCAAAGTCACAGGGGAAGTGGGGGAAGTCTGGGAAAAAGTCATGAAAATGATCAAAAATCACACCCAGGCTGGAGTGCAGCAAGTTCCGCCGCGTTCCACCCGAGCCCAGGGGTGCCGGGAGGCACCCAGCATGGCCAGGACGCACCTAGCAAAGTCACAGGGGGTGAGTGGGGAAAGTCTGGGGAAAGTCATGAAAATGATCAAAAATCACACCCAGGCT
Organism: Entelurus aequoreus; assembly: GCF_033978785.1. NCBI lineage: Eukaryota > Metazoa > Chordata > Actinopteri > Syngnathiformes > Syngnathidae > Entelurus > Entelurus aequoreus. Next base: position 63,247,737 of record NC_084740.1, read on the forward strand.
GTAGTGCAGCAAGTCCCGCCGCGTTCCAGCGAGCCCAGGGGTGCCGGCAGGCACCCAGCATGGCCAGGACGCAACCAGCAAAGTCACAGGGGAAGTTGGGGAAAGTCTGGGGAAAAAGTCGTGAAAATGATCAAAAATCACACCCAGCTGGAGTGCAGCAAGTCCCGCCGCGTTCCACCCGAGCCCAGGGGTGCCGGGAGGCACCCAGCATGGCCAGGGCGCACCCAGCCAAAGTCACAGGAGGGAGTGGGAAAGTCTGGGGGAAAAGTCGTGAAAATGATCAAAAATCACACCCAGGCTGGAGTGCAGCAAGTCCCCGCCGCGTTCCAGCCGAGCCCAGGGGTGCCAGCAGGCACCCAGCATGACCAGGGCGCACCCAGCAAAGTCACAGGGGAAGTGGGGTAGAAAAGTGGGGAAAGTCTTGAAAAAGTCATGAAAATGATCAAAAAAATCACACCCAGGTTCCAGTGCCACAAGTCCCGCCGCGTTCCACCCGAGCCCAGGGGTGCCAAGAGGCACCCAGCAAAGTCACAGGGGAAGGGGGGAAAGTCTGGGGAAAAGTCATGAAAATGATCAAAAAAATCACACCCAGGTTCCAGTGCCACAAGTCCCGCCGCGTTCCAGCCGAGCCCAGGGGTGCCGGGAGGCACCCAGCATGGCCAGGACGCACCCAGCAAAGTCACAGGGGAAGTGGGGAAAGTCGGGGAAAAGTCATGAAAATGATCAAAAATCCCACCCAGGCTGGAGTGCAGCAAGTCCCGCCGCGTTCCAGCCGAGCCCAGGGGTGCCAGCAGGCACCCAGCATGGCCAGGACGCACCCAGCAAAGTCACAGGGGAAGTGGGGAAAGTCTGGGGAAAAGTCATGAAAATGATCAAAAATCACACCCAGGCTGGAGTGCAGCAAGTCCCGCCGCGTTCCACCCGAGCCCAGGGGTGCCGGGAGGCACCCAGCATGGCCAGGACGCACCCAGCAAAGTCACAGGGGAAGTGGGGAAAAGTAATGAAAATGATCAAAAAATCACACCCAGGCTAGAGTGCAGCAAGTCCCGCCGCGTTCCAGCCGAGCCCAGGGGTGCCAGCAGGCACCCAGCATGGCCAGGACGCACCCAGCAAAGTCACAGGGGAAGTGGGGAAAAGTCTGGGGAAAAGTCGTGAAAATGATCAAAAATCACACCCAGGCTGGAGTGCAGCAAGTCCCGCCGCGTTCCAGCCGAGCCCAGGGGTGCCGGGGGGGAACCCAGCATGGCCAGGACGCACCCAGCAAAGTCACAGGGGAAGTGGGGAAGGCTGGGGAAAAGTCGTGAAAATGATCAAAAATCACACCCCAGGCTGGAGTGCAGCAAGTCCCCCGCCGCGTTCCAGCCGAGCCCAGGGGTGCCAGCAGGGCACCCAGCATGGCCCAGGACGCACCCAGCAAAGTCACAGGGGAAGTGGGGAAAGTCTGGGGAAAAGTTGTGAAAATGATCAAAAAATCACACCAGGCTGGAGTGCAGCAAGTCCCCGTCCGCGTTCCAGCCGAGCCCAGGGGTGCCGGGGGGCACCCAGCATGGCCAGGACGCACCCAGCAAAGTCACAGGGGAAGTGGGGAAAGTCTGGGGAAAAGTCGTGAAAATGATCAAAAAATCACACCCAGGCTGGAGTGCAGCAAGTCCCCGCCGCGTTTCAGCCGAGCCCAGGGGTGCCAGCAGGGCACCCCAGCATGGCCAGGGCGCACCCAGCAAAGTCACAGGGGGAAGTGGGGAAAGTCTGGGGAAAAGTCGTGAAAATGATCAAAAATCACACCCAGGCTGGAGTGCAGCAAGTCCCGCCGCGTTTCAGCCGAGCCCAGGGGTGCCAGGAGGCACCCAGCATGGCCAGGGCGCACCAGCAAAGTCACAGGGGAAGTGGGGAAAGTCTGGGGCAAAGTCGTGAAAATGATCAAAAATCACAACCCAGGCTGGAGTGCAGCAAGTCCCGCCGCGTTCCAGCCGAGCCCAGGGGTGCCGGGAGGCACCCAGCATGGCCAGGGCGCACCCTTGCAAAGTCACAGGGGAAGTGGGGAAAGTCTGGGGAAAAGTCATGAAAATGATCAAAAATCACACCCAGGCTGGAGTGCAGCAAGTCCCCGCCGCGTTCCAGCCGAGCCCAGGGGTGCCAGCAGGCACCCAGCATGGCCAGGACGCACCCAGCAAAGTCACAGGGGAAGTGGGGAAAGTCTGGGGAAAGTCGTGAAAATGATCAAAAATCACACCCAGGCTGGAGTGCAGCAAGTCCTCGCCGCGTTCCAGCCGAGCCCAGGTGGTGCCAGGAGCCACCCAGCATGGGCCAGGGCGCACCCAGCCAAAGTCACAGGGGAAGTGGGGGTAAGTCTGGGGAAAAGTGCTTGAAAATGATCAAAAAATCACACCCAGGCTGCAGTGCAGCAAGTCCCGCCGCGTTCCAGCCGAGCCCAGGGGTGCCAGCAGGCACCCAGCATGGCCAGGACGCACCCAGCAAAGTCCACAGGGGAAGTGGGGAAAGTCTGGGAAAAGTCGTGAAAATTATCAAAAATCACACCCCAGGCTGGAGTGCAGCAAGTCCCGCCGCGTTCCAGCCGAGCCCAGGGAATGCCAGCAGGCACCCAGCATGGCCAGGGCGCACCCAGCAAAGTCACAGGGGAAGTGGGGAAAGTCGGGGAAAAGTCATGAAAATGATCAAAAATCACACCCAGCTGGAGTGCAGCAAGTCCCGCCGCGTTCCAGCCGAGCCCAGGGGTGCCAGCAGGCACCCAGCATGGCCAGGGCGCACACCAGCAAAGTCACAGGGGAAGTGGGGAAAGTCTGGGGAAAAGTCGTGAAAATGATCAAAAATCACACCCAGGCTGGAGGTGCAGTAAGTCCCGCCGTGTTCCAGCCGAGCCCAGGGGTGCCGGGAGGCACCCAGCATGGCCAGGGCGCACCCTGCAAAGTCACAGGGGAAGTGGGGAAAGTCTGGGGGTAAAGTCATGAAAATGATCAAAAATCACACCCAGGCTGGAGTGCAGCAAGTCCCGCCGCGTTTCCAGCCGAGCCCAGGGGTGCCAGCAGGCACCCAGCATGGCCAGGACGCACCCAGCAAAGTCACAGGGGAAGTGGGGGATTTTTCTAAGTACCAAATCGAAAGAGGGTAAAAAGCACCTCTTTTTACCTTCTCTCGATTTTTTTCCAAGTACAAAATCGAGAGAGGCTAAAAATCACCTCTTTTTACCTTCTCTCGATCAGACACTTAGAAAAAAAATGGAAAAAAAAAAAATTCTTGGATTTTTTCTAAGTACAAAATCGAGAGAGGCTAAAAATCACCTCTTTTTACCTTCTCTTGATCAGACACTTAGAAAAAAAACGGGAAAAAAAAAAAATTCTTGGATTTTTTCTAAGTACAAAATCGAGAGAGGCTAAAAAGCACCTCTTTTTACCTTCTCTCGATTTTTTCTAAGTACAAAATCGAGAGAGGCTATAAAATCACCTCTTTTTACCTTCTCTCGATCAGACACTTAGAAAAAAAATCCCCACTCATCCTTCCAATGCATTTCAATGGATTTTAGTTTTTGGCTGGGATTTTTTTCTAAGTACAAAATCGAGAGAGGCTTAAATTTTCACATACTTTTTACGTTCTTTCGATTTTGTGGTTTTTTTTCTGGTGGTCCAAAACACCACCATCACGTTAGTAGGTGCACCATGTCTCGACAGGCCAAAATCACAGGGAATGTGTCCGTGTCAAAGTAAGCTATTTTGGGACTCAATTTTGGTGTTTTTCCCCCTATTTTCCCCGGTCCTTTTTCTGAACGGCTTTTCAAGGACCTGAGCGACAGGGGCTCATGTGGACATCCGCGGTAAACCACGTCCCACCTTGACGACGGTCGTGCCCGCCCGTACGGTGTGGGTTTCTTGACAGTGGGTCGCACCACACGCGGTGGGCTCGTAGCAGGGGCTGGCCCCGTCGCCACCCCCGTCTGCGCGCGTAACGCGTGTCTGCCTGACGGCAGCCACGCCCGCACACGCTAAAGGGGCTCGTGACGGGGGTCGCCCGTGGGTCCGCTGTGGGCGCGTCGCGCGCGGAGCTTACCTGCCCGCCACCCCCGAACACGCGTAACGCGGGTCCCGCCTGACGGGCGGTCGCGCCCGCGCCCGTGCTGGGGGCTCGTAACAGGGGTCACTCCACGCGCAGTGGGCTCACGCAGGGGCTCACGCAGGGGCTCACGCAGGGGCTCACGCAGGGGCTCACCCTGCCCGTCACCCGTGGGCGCGCGAAACGCGGACTACCCAAGACGCAGGGTCCACCGGCAGCCCGCCGCACCGCACACGCGCAGGTCTCGTAACAGGGGTGTCGCCCCGTAGGAGAAGGGGGGCCGCGAGGTCCGCGACGGGGTGTTCTTCAGCCGACAAGTCTGCACTTAAGGGGACGAAGGACCCGAGGGTCCTGCGACACCCCAGCTCCGGAGGGCGGGGGGATGCCCCGCCCTTCCGATTGATATTCAGGGCGACGCTCAGACAGGCGTGGCCCCGGGACGGGCCCGGGGCCGCAATGTGCGTTCGAAGTGTCGATGATCAATGTGCCCTGCAATTCACATTAGTTCTCGCAGCTTGCTGCGTCCTTCATCGACGCACGAGCCGAGTGATCCACCGCTGAGAGTTGTCTCAGTTTGTTTGTTTGTTTTGCCACATCCTCGAGTTGGGTTTATCAGGTTTTGGCACGTCGCCCGGGAGCGCCAGAGCTCCGGGCACTCCCGCCTCCACCCG
>NC_084740.1:63257469-63339969 GCF_033978785.1 Entelurus aequoreus
TGCGGGACTTGTGCATTCAAACCTGGGTGTGATATTGGCTCGTTCAGGACATTTCCTTTTCGCATGCCCCAAAAGGCCTCCATTCCCCGGGACACGCGCTTGGACACCTCGGGTAGCCCAAAATACGTGATTCTGTTTAAAAAGCCCGTCTATTGCTGACATAAGACACATGTGCAACAGCCTGGGGTTTATTTACCTTCAAAAGTAGGGTTTCTGTCGTTAATGCACGCTTGGAAATAATGCACTTTCTTTCTGGGTGCAATTGCGGCCGGAGTCCACAGGAGGGCTCCAATTCCCCGCTGCATTTAATCCTGGGTGCATTTGCGGCGGATGTCCACAGGAGGGCTTCAGTTACCCACTCTGGACTCGGGTGACCTGCTGCGGGACTTGTGGCACTCAAACGTGGGTGTGATTTTAGAACATTTTGGGGCTTTTTTGCCCACTTTCACAACTTTTCTTCCCCACTCACAGTGTGACTTTGCTGGGGGGCGCTTTGGACATGTCGGGCACCCCTGGACTCAGGTGACCTGCTGCGGGACTTGTGGCACTCAAACCCTGGGTGTGCTTTTTGAACGTTTTGGGGATTTTTTGCCACTTTCACAACTTTTCTTCACCACTCACAGTGTGACTTGCTGGGGGGGGGGGCGCTTTGTACATGTCGGGCACCCCTGGACTCGGGTGACCTGCTGCGGGACTTGTGGCACTCAAACCTGGGTGTGATTTTAGAACATTTTGGGGATTTTTTGCCCACTTTCACAACTTTTCTTCCCCACTCACAGTGTGACTTTGCTGGGGGGCGCTTTGGACATGTCGGGCACCTGGACTCGGGTGACCTGCTGTGGGACATGTGGCACTCAAACCTGGGTGTGATTTTAGAACATTTTGGGATTTTTGCACACTTTCCCAACTTTTCTTCCCCACTCACTGTGTGACTTTGCTGGGGGGCGCTTTGTACATGTCGGGCACCCCAGGACTCGGGTGACCGGCTGCGGGACTTGTGGCACTCAAACCTGGGTGTGATTTTAGAACATTTTGCCCACTGTCACAACTTTTCTTCCCCACTCACAGTGTGACTTTGCTGGGGGGAGCTTTGTACATGTCGGGCACCCCTGGACTAGGGTCACCTGCTGCGGGAATTGTGGCACTCAAACCTGGGTGTGATTTTAGAACATTTTGGGGATTTTTGCCCACTTTCACAACTTTTCTTCCCCACTCACAGTGTGACTTTGCTGGGGGGGGGCGCTTTGTACATGTCGGGCACCCCTGGACTCGGGTCACCTGCTGCGGGACTTGTGGCACTCAAACCTGGGTGTGATTTTAGAACATTTTGGGGTTTTTTCCCCACTTTCACAACTTTTCTTCCCCACTCACAGTGTGACTTTGCTGGGGGGCACTTTGGACATGTCGGGCACCTGGACTCGGGTGACCTGCTGCGGACATGTGGCACTCAAACCAGGGTGTGATTTTGGATCGTTCAGGACATTTCCTGTCCGCATGCCCCAAAGGGCCTCCCATTCCCCGGGGACACGCGCTGGACACCCCGGGTAGCCCAAAATATGCGATTCTGTTTAAAAAAGCCCGTCTATTGCTGTCCTAAGACACATGTGCCAACAGCACGGGGTTTATTTCCCTTCATAAGTAGGGTTTCTCTCTATAGTGCACACTTGGAAATAATGCATTTCTTTAGGGGTGCAATTGCGGCTGGAGTCCACAGGAGGGCTCCAATTCCCCGCTGTCCTCTTGCAGTGTAAGAGGGTTGCTGTTTTCTTTCTGAAAATAGGGCCCCAAAAGGCATCCAGGGCCCCTAATGACAGTAATTTATGGCCCCAAAAGGCCTCACATTGCCTGGGAAGACCTGACTGACGCCTCGGCGTCGCCAAAATACTACAAACTGTTTAAAATGGGGCCCCAAAAGCCTGGAAATGATGCATTTAATCCTGGGTGCATTTGCGGCTGGAGTCCACAGGAGGGCTCCAATTCCCCGCTGTCCTCTTGCAGTTTAAGAGGGTTGCTGTTTTCTGTCTGAAAATAGGGCCCCAAAAGGCATCCAGGGCCCCTAATGACAGTAATTTATGGCCCCAAAAGGCCTCACATTGCCCGGGAAGACCTGACAGAGCCCTCGGCGTCACCGAAATACTACAAACTGTTTAAAATAGGGCCCCAAAAGGCCTGGAAATAATGCCTTTAATCCTGGGTGCATTTGCGGCGGAGTCCCCAGGAGGGCTCCAGTCCCCCACTCTTTTTGATGACCTATGGCCCCCAAAAGGCCTCGCATTCGACCGGGAAGACCTGATGGACTCCTCGGTGTCACCGAAATACGCCAAACTGTCTGAAAATAGGGCCCCTGATGACATCACTTGGCCCGTTTTTTAGGTTTCACCTGCGGGGATTAAATGCTCGTTCCAAGCACGACGCCGCATTTTCTCCACAGAGTGCTGGTACCCTAAAATGACTTCCAGCTTGGAGAGGGACTAATTTTGAGTTCCTGACCCAGGTGGAGAACCAAGGGTGGTCGGCCTTCTTAAAGGGCCAGGCACCTAGACTTTTGACCTCCTGACCCCGGCGGAGAACCAAGGCAGGTCGGCCTTCTTAAAGGGCCAGGCACCTAGACACTTAGGCAAATTCACGCCTTTTTTTCGGTGACTTCAGCAAGGAGAGGGACTAATTTTGACCTCCTGACCCCGGCGGAGAACCAAGGCAGGTCGGCCTTCTTAAAGGGCCAGGCACCTAGACACTTAGGCAATTCACGCCTTTTTTTCGGTGACTTCAGCAAGGAGAGGGACTAATTTTGACCTCCTGACCCCGGCGGAGAACCAAGGCAGGTCGGCCTTCTTAAAGGGGCCAGGCACCTAGACACTTAGGCAAATTCACGCCTTTTTTTTCGGTGACTTCCAGCAAGGAGAGGGACTAATTTTGACCTCCTGACCCCGGCGGAGAACCAAGGCAGGTCGGCCTTCTTAAAGGGCCAGGCACCTAGACACTTAGGCAAATTCACGCCTTTTTTTCGGTGACTTCCAGCAAGGAGAGGACTAAATTTGAATTCCTGACCCGGCGGAGAACCAAGGCAGTCGGCTTCTGCTCCCAAGCTGGACGCCACATTTTCTCCACAGAGTGCTGGTACTCTAAAATGATGACACTTAGAAAAATCCAGCCATTCTTAAATGACTAGAGAGTCATGGCTACTGCCGCTTTTACCCTAGCTTTACACTTAGGCAAATTCACCGCCTTTTTTTATTCCCACTGGAGAGTCATTTCTACTCCCCGCTTTTACCCAATTTTCATCCCCCACAGGAGTCATTTCTACTCCCCCGCTTTTACCCGAAACATTTTTTCTTTTCTTTTTCCTGAAGAGTCATTTCTACTCCCCGCTTTTACCCTCAAAGTTTTTCCCCGGCCGGGGGCCCCGCGGCCCCCTGCTCCATGGTGTTGTCGTTGGCCTAGCTTGCACTAGTTTCCAGGGCTCACCGCGTGGAGGTCGACAACTTGAGCCCCCGTGGTCCCCCCACTGGAGAGTCATTTTCTACTCCCCGCTTTTACCCGATTTTCATCCCCCACAGGAGAGTCATTTCTACTCCCCGCTTTTACCCGTAACATTTTTTCTTTTCTTTTTCCTGGAGAGTCATTTCTACTCCCCGCTTTTACCCTCAAAGTTTTTCCCCGCGCCGGGGCCCGCGGCCCCCTGCTCATGGTGTTGTCGTTGGCCTAGTTTGCACTAGTTTCCAGGGCTCACCGCGTGGAGGTCGACAACTTGAGCCCACGTGGTCCCCACCCTGGCGGGTGGTCGAGAGAGAGAGAGAGAGAGAGAGAGAGAGAGAGAGAGAGAGAGAGAGAGAGAGAGAGAGAGAGAGAGAGAGAGAGGAGAGAGAGAGAGAGAGAGAGAGAAGAGAGAGAGAGATAGAGAGAGAGAGAGAGAGAGAGAGGTGTTAGGTGTTAGGAGGTAGAGTAAAAGGGAATATGCACTGTCCGTCTACAGTCTGCCAGAGTGACCCCACACCCAGAGCACACCCCCCCAGGGGACCCCAATCGGACAACGCCGAGAGTGGTGTCAGACACATCAACCAATTTCTTAATTATTATTGTGAACATGCGACGCGTTTCGGCCTGTTTGGCCTCTTCAGGCATGTAAAGCTTCCACATTTGAGGTCTCCAGCAAGATGGCCACCTCATCCGCTGGAGCCTTTTTCCAAATGGAGCTGTGGGAGGGGGAGGATTTTACTAGAGCTCTGCAGGGGGCGGGGCTAAAGCTCACACCTGCAGTCGTTAAGTCCGCTCGTCAGACAGCCGAGGAAGAAGCCAGGTGTGGGAAAATCAATCCAAAATAAGACAATAATCACACCACACACTAAACTAAACAAATCACTGCAAAATATATACAGATAGAAAAAACACTGCAAAATATGTACAGGTAAGTATCACTGCAAAAATATACAGGAAAACTCAAACAAATCCAGGTAAGTATTTCATAAACACACGTCCAGATGGTTCCTCAGCGTCTGTGACCTCTGACCCCAATTTTAGAATGTGTCTGATTATCATCAGCCCTTCACCACATCCCAGCAATGCCCAACAAGAACTCCTTCATTCCACACTCAATCCAGCTGTATAATCACTCGCCATACAGCAATAGATGATATCTGCCTATTACCTGACATGTTAGCTACTTCTCTTTGTTTTTAATGTCTATTTTCTGCTGGATCTACTCTCTATTTTATGCTGCTGCTGTCACATATACTGTATATACTGTAATATTGTACATGGTCATTGGTATATATTGTATATATGTTATAGACATAATATAATATATCTGTATATATATTATTCTGTACACATATGTATATATTCGTATATATGAACAATATTATGTAAACTCGAAGTTATTTTTTTTTTGGTTCTTTGTTGTTGCTATTTTTGTATTACAACATTTTATTATTTGATCATGTTGTACTGCATTTTAATCTTTTGTTTTGTGATTGTGTGATGTTTTTGCCTGGACCCCAGGAAGAATAGTCTCCACTGCGGTGTAGACTAATGGGGATCCTTAATAAACTAAATAAACTAAACTATATGTTAGATTTTTTTTATCGCTATATTAGTCTATTTATACCTGCATTGTCCTTTCCATCCTTACACTTTCCATCATTGTAACTACTGTGTTGAACAATTCCCCTTGTTGATCATTAAAGTTTGTCTAAGTCTAAGTCTAAAAAACCTGCAAATCAGATGGATAATTAGAGGGAACATTGTTTGGGGGTATCCATAATACGCCGATAGGGAGAAGTTTTTATTTACACGATAAGTCGGATGTGTCTTTACCTCCGTGGCGGAGGCTCCGCCGAACCCCTGAGGCCGACTCACCGAACCCCTAGGGTTCGATCGAACCCAGGTTAAGAACCACTGCCCTAGTGCGTGAATGTGAGTGTGAATGTTGTCTGTCTGTCTGTGTTGGCCCTGCGATGAGGTGGCGACATGTCCAGGGTGTACCCGGCCTTCCGCCAGAATGCAGCTGAGATAGGCTCCAGCACCCCCTGCGACCCCGAATGGGACAAGCGGTAGAAAATGGATGGATGGAGGGTCGGTGTTAAGGTAAATGAGACTGATTACCTGGTTTAAAAAGTCCCTGGATATGTTGGTTGAAAAGAGGCTAGTGGCACTCTTGACTGGTTAACGGGTGATGTAAACATTGTGCACGGGCAACTGTAACTATTCCCGCTTACACCATGAGAGTATAACGCAGGCCTGGGCCATTGAGCTTTTCAATCTGGCCCGCCGGACATTCCCAAATAATTTTTTTAGATGTTTAAGATGGAAACTAGCTGCCATTATGATGTGCAGTGATGTTTTCTAATGACCGAAAGTCTTGAACTATACAAAGTATTTCAATGGTTGGAATCTGCGCTTTGTGATAATATTCTAGTTACTATGGTAATCTAATTAGTTACAATGGTAATCTAATTAGTTACTATGGTCATCTACGTCACAGCAGCTCAGACGAGGCACCAAGCAGTGTGGGCGGGAAGCGTTTCCACAGACGCGGAAGGAGATTTTCACAACAAAGTTCTAAAGCTTCGTGATATATCAGATTGTCGGTTAGGTTTATTTTGTACCCTTTGCGTTCATATTTCACTTTTTGTTGCATTTTTGTTGCGTTTCACTTGATTGTAAAATATGTCGATCTGGGAGTGTTGCGTTTATATTTTGTCAATATTCAGTGTTTTATCGTTCATAGAAAAATTTAAAATTCCATTACGTTTTTTAAGGCGGTCTGTCATAACGTTTTTAGCATTCAGTCAGACATTATTGTGAGGTTTTGTATTAGTGTTCCTAAAAATAGATATATCGGCCCCCAGACACATATTTTTCTCTAAATGTGGCCCCCGGGTCAAAATAATTGCCCAGGCCTGGTATAACGTATAGAATATAAATGTACGAAAATAGCCTCACAACATGTCGATGTTTAATCCCCCGAGGCTCGCTTTAGCTAGCTCACCTGGCTAACCTTCACAATATTAGCTAGCGCTTCCGATTAAGCCGGATAGTCTTCAACCGAAGTCCAAAACTACGCCGACTGCGTGTAAAAAAAATGGCGCTTTAATGTGAGAAGTGTACGGTTTTTCAACAATGTGGGTGCAAATATAGCGAAAGTGAGGCTTGGCCGGGGCCCACCCTTCCCGCTAGCCACCGGCTTCCACCCGGCTAGCCAAACACACTGACAGCTAGCTGCTAACTACTCACTCAATTCCATCAGAAATCCAGACAAACTACAGCAAAGTGTGCTAAATAACATCATTCCACTCGGGTAAAATGTGTAAAAAGGCTCATGTGGGCTAATAAGCGATGTTAGTGCTGTTTTAGGTCAACTAGCTTGTACTAGTAGCTGGGCTGCTCCTCCTCCTCCTCCTCCTCATCGTCCACCAACGAGGCCCGAAGAGATCCCCCTCTTCAACGGACAAAATGACCCGCGGGCGTTACGAGAAGTCGCCGGCTCACCTCGACATCTCGCCCCTTGTTCTTAAAGCTTTTGATGCGGTGGTTTTCCAAGCCGGCGTTGTCTGCCATGGCTCTGCGTGTGTGTGTTGTGCGCGTAGAGGCGGGAGGGGGGTTTTCTTTCGGGATCTCCTCTGAGAGAGATGAGGCAGCTCGTGTCCTGCTGCTGCTGCTGCTGCTGGGCTTCTGGGAGGGGAGGGTCAGCGATGACGTCATGAATCACCGGGCGGAAGTAGGTGGAGTTTGGACTTTTTGACGCCATGCTGGTTTCATAAGTCTATTTGTGTCACGTTATATTCCACCACAAATACAAGAAAGTAATCGGTCTGGAGCCGCAAAAAATTAAAAGTCTCATACAAGTGTTAAAATGAAGGCAACACATGATGTAACTGTCTATCAAAATGACTTCAAAAGTCTTATGTAAGTGTTATAATGAAGACAACACATGATGTAAGTGTCAAATCAAAACTGATTTTTGATTTTGATTGGACGTGTCATTTTGAAAATGCTTAAACGAAAATTTAAAGTATGTTGGAGTTGGGGTGTTGATGGAGGGAACAGTGATGAAGTCATTTAAAATAATTTGTGTTGAAAAGGGGGCAGATAAATATAAGAATAGTATTCTTCCATCTGCTCCTTTCTGATCATGGAAATGTATAAGAAACACAAAAACAAAGAAAGTGCCAACTGTATATGGCTTGTATATATGCATTTTCATGAAAGGAATAAAAAGAAATGATGATGATGTGTCTATTTTAGCCTACTATCAAAATGACTTTAAAAGTCTTATATAAGTGTTATATTGAAGACAACACATGATGGAAGTGTCTTTATTAGCTAGATTAGCCTACTATCAAAATGACTTTAAAAGTCTTATTTAAGTGTTATAATGAAGACAACACATGATGTAAGTGTCTATATTAGCCTACTATCAAAATTACTTTAAAAGTCTTATATAAGTGTTATAATGAAGACAACACATGATGTAAGTGTCTATATTAGTTATATTAGCCTACTATCAAAATGACTTTAAAAGTCTTATATAAGTGTTATAATGAAGACAACACATGATGTAAGTGTCTATATTAGTTATATTAGCCTACTATCAAAATGACTTCAAAAGTCTTATGTAAGTGTTATAATGAAGACAACACATGATGTAAGTGTCTATATTAGTTATATTAGCCTACTATCAAAATGACTTCAAAAGTCTTATGTAAGTGTTATAATGAAGACAACACATGATGTAAGTGTCAAATCAAAACTGATTTTTGATTTTGATTGGACGTGTCATTTTGAAAATGCTTAAACGAAAATTTAAAGTATGTTGGAGTTGGGGTGTTGATGGAGGGAACAGTGATAAAGTCATTTAAAATAATTTGTGTTGAAAAGGGGGAAGATAAATATAAGAATAGTATTCTTCCATCTGCTCCTTTCTGATCATGGAAATGTATAAGAAACACAAAAACAAAGAAAGTGCCAACTGTATATGGCTTGTATAAATGCATTTTCATGAAAGGAATAAAAAGAAATGATGATGATGATGTGTCTATTTTAGCCTACTATCAAAATGACTTTAAAAGTCTTATATAAGTGTTATATTGAAGACAACACATGATGGAAGTGTCTTTATTAGCTAGATTAGCCTACTATCAAAATGACTTTAAAAGTCTTATTTAAGTGTTATAATGAAGACAACATATGATGTAAGTGTCTATATTAGCTATATTAGCCTACTATCAAAATTACTTTAAAAGTCTTATATAAGTGTTATAATGAAGACAACACATGATGTAAGTGTCTATATTAGTTACATTAGCCTACTATCAAAATGACTTCAAAAGTCTTATGTAAGTGTTATAATGAAGACAACACATGATGTAAGTGTCTATATTAGTTATATTAGCCTACTATCAAAATTACTTTAAAAGTCTTATATAAGTGTTATAATGAAGACAACACATGATGTAAGTGTCTATATTAGTTATATTAGCCTACTATCAAAATGACTTCAAAAGTCTTATGTAAGTGTTATAATGAAGACAACACATGATGTAAGTGTCAAATCGAAACTGATTTTTGATTTTGATTGGACGTGTCATTTTGAAAATGCTTAAACGAAAATTTAAAGTATGTTGGAGTTGGGGTGTTGATGGAGGGAACGGTGATAAAGTCATTTAAAATAATTTGTGTTGAAAGGGGGGCAGATAAATATAAGAATAGTATTCTTCCATCTGCTCCTTTCTGATCATGGAAATGTATAAGAAACCCAAAAACAAAGAAAGTGCCAACTGTATATGGCTTGTATAAATGCATTTTCATGAAAGGAATAAAAAGAAATGATGATGATGATGTGTCTATTTTAGCCTACTATCAAAATGACTTTAAAAGTCTTATATAAGTGTTATATTGAAGACAACACATGATGGAAGTGTCTTTATTAGCTAGATTAGCCTACTATCAAAATGACTTTAAAAGTCTTATTTAAGTGTTATAATGAAGACAACACATGATGTAAGTGTTTATATTAGCTATATTAGCCTACTATCAAAATGACTTTAAAAGTCTTATATAAGTGTTATATTGAAGACAACACATGATGGAAGTGTCTTTATTAGCTAGATTAGCCTACTATCAAAATGACTTTAAAAGTCTTATTTAAGTGTTATAATGAAGACAACACATGATGTGTCTATATTAGCCTACTATCAAAATTACTTTAAAAGTCTTATATAAGTGTTATAATGAAGACAACACATGATGTAAGTGTCTATATTAGTTATATTAGCCTACTATCAAAATGACTTCAAAAGTCTTATGTAAGTGTTATAATGAAGACAACACATGATGTAAGTGTCTATATTAGTTATATTAGCCTACTATCAAAATGACTTTAAAAGTCTTATATAAGTGTTATAATGAAGACAACACATGATGTAAGTGTCTATATTAGCTATATTAGCCTACTATCAAAATGACTTCAAAAGTCTTATGTAAGTGTTATAATGAAGACAACACATGATGTAAGTGTCTATATTAGCTATATTAGCCTACTATCAAAATGACTTTAAAAGTCTTATATAAGTGTTATAATGAAGACAACACATGATGTAAGTGTCTATATTAGTTATATTAGCCTACTATCAAAATGACTTCAAAAGTCTTATGTAAGTGTTATAATGAAGACAACACATGATGTAAGTGTCAAATCAAAACTGATTTTTGATTTTGATTGGACGTGTCATTTTGAAAATGCTTAAACGAAAATTTAAAGTATGTTGGAGTTGGGGTGTTGATGGAGGGAACAGTGATAAAGTCATTTAAAATAATTTGTGTTGAAAAGGGGGCAGATAAATATAAGAATAGTATTCTTCCATCTGCTCCTTTCTGATCATGGAAATGTATAATAAACACAAAAACAAAGAAAGTGCCAACTGTATATGGCTTGTATATATGCATTTTCATGAAAGGAATAAAAAGAAATGATGATGATGATGTGTCTATTTTAGCCTACTATCAAAATGACTTTAAAAGTCTTATATAAGTGTTATATTGAAGACAACACATGATGGAAGTGTCTTTATTAGCTAGATTAGCCTACTATCAAAATGACTTTAAAAGTCTTACTTAAGTGTTATAATGAAGACAACATATGATGTAAGTGTCTATATTAGCTATATTAGCCTACTATCAAAATTACTTTAAAGGTCTTATATAAGTGTTATAATGAAGACAACACATGATGTAAGTGTCTATATTAGTTATATTAGCCTACTATCAAAATGACTTCAAAAGTCTTATGTAAGTGTTATAATGAAGACAACACATGATGTAAGTGTCTATATTAGTTATATTAGCCTACTATCAAAATGACTTTAAAAGTCTTATATAAGTGTTATATTGAAGACAACACATGATGGAAGTGTCTTTATTAGCTAGATTAGCCTACTATCAAAATGACTTTAAAAGTCTTATTTAAGTGTTATAATGAAGACAACATATGATGTAAGTGTCTATATTAGCTATATTAGCCTACTATCAAAATGACTTTAAAAGTCTTATATAAGTGTTATAATGAAGACAACACATGATGTAAGTGTCTATATTAGTTATATTAGCCTACTATCAAAATGACTTCAAAAGTCTTATGTAAGTGTTATAATGAAGACAACACATGATGTAAGTGTCTATATTAGTTATATTAGCCTACTATCAAAATGACTTTAAAAGTCTTATATAAGTGTTATAATGAAGACAACACATGATGTAAGTGTCTATATTAGTTATATTAGCCTACTATCAAAATGACTTTAAAAGTCTTATGTAAGTGTTATAATGAAGACAACACATGATGTAAGTGTCAAATCAAAACTGATTTTTGATTTTGATTGGACGTGTCATTTTGAAAATGCTTAAACGAAAATTTAAAGTATGTTGGAGTTGGGGTGTTGATGGAGGGAACAGTGATAAAGTCATTTAAAATAATTTGTGTTGAAAAGGGGGCAGATAAATATAAGAATAGTATTCTTCCATCTGCTCCTTTCTGATCATGGAAATGTATAAGAAACACAAAAACAAAGAAAGTGCCAACTGTATATGGCTTGTATATATGCATTTTCATGAAAGGAATAAAAAGAAATGATGATGATGATGATGTGTCTATTTTAGCCTACTATCAAAATGACTTTAAAAGTCTTATATAAGTGTTATATTGAAGACAACACATGATGGAAGTGTCTTTATTAGCTAGATTAGCCTACTATCAAAATGACTTTAAAAGTCTTATTTAAGTGTTATAATGAAGACAACATATGATGTAAGTGTCTATATTAGCTATATTAGCCTACTATCAAAATGACTTTAAAAGTCTTATATAAGTGTTATAATGAAGACAACAGGACGGCGTGGCGAAGTTGGTAGAGTGGCCGTGCCAGCAATCGGAGGGTTGCCGGTTACTGGGGTTCAATCCCCACCTTCTACCATCCTAGTCACGTCCGTTGTGTCCTTGGGCAAGACACTTAACCCTTGCTCCTGATGGGTGCTGGTAGCGCCTTGCATGGCAGCTCCCTCCATCAGTGTGTGAATGTGTGTGTGACTGTGGAAATACTGTCAAAGCGCTTTGAGTATCTTGAAGGTAGAAAAGCGCTATACAAGTATAACCCATTTATCATTTATATTAGCTATATTTTCAAAAGTCTTATATAAGTGTTATAATGAAGACAACACATGATGGTAGTGTCTATATTAGCTATATTAGCCTACTATCAAAATTACTTCAAAAGTCTTATTTATATAAGTGTTATAATGAAGACAACACATGATGGAAGTAAGTAAGTACCAATGATTGTCACACACACACTAGGTGTGGCGAAATTACTCTCTGCATTTGACCCATAACCCTTCATAACCCCCTGGGAGGCGAGGGGATTAGCCTACTATCAAAATGACTTCAAAAGTCTTATATAAGTGTTATAATGAAGACAACACATGATGTGTCTATGATAACTATATTAGCCTACTATCAAAATGACTTTAAAAATCTTATATAAGTGTTGTAATGAAGACAACACATGATGTAAGTGTCTATATTAGCCTACAACCAAAATGACTTTAAAAGTCTTATATAAGTGTTATAATGAAGACAACACATGATGGAAGTGTCTTTATTAGCTATATTAGCCTACAACCAAAATGACTTTAAAAGTCTTATATAAGTGTTATAATGAAGACAACAGATGATGAAGTGTCTATATTAGCTATATTAGCCTACTATCAAGATGACTTTAAAAGTCTTATATAAGTGTTATAATGAAGACAACATATGATGTGTCTATATTAGCCTACTATGAAAATGACTTTAAATGTCTTATATAAGTGTTACAATGAAGACAGCACAGGACGTAAGTGTCTATATTAGCGTTCTATCAAAATTACTTTAAAAGTCTTATCCATCCATTTCAGAATCAGAATCAGAATCGTTTTATTGCCATTGTTTGAGAACGGGTTCACAAACTACGAATTTTTCTTGGTGCAAACGTGCAACATAAAACACATATAACACATATTTGGTATAAAAAAGAGCTGTGACTGAGCTATCAGATAGACTTAGAAGGGATTCAAGGAATTCAAGGAGCTGCTGTTAGGAGTTCTTGTTCATTGCCTGATGGCCGAGGGGAAAAAACTGTTCAGGTGGCGGGAGGTGTGGGTCTGGATGGAGCGTAGTCTCCTGCCTGAGGGGAGAGGGGAGAATAGCGTGTGTCCAGGGTGAGAAGAGTCAGCTGTGATCCGACCCACACGCCTCCTGGTCCTGGAGGAGAACAAGTCCTGGAGGGACGGGAGCTTGCAGCCAATCACCTTCTCAGCAGCACGTACCATGCGCTGCAGTCTATTCTTATCCTGGACTGTGGCGCCGGGGAACCACACTGTGATGGAGGAGGTCAGGATGGACTCTATGATGGCTGAGTAAAACTGCACCAGCATCTCTGTCGGCACCTTAAGTTTCCTCAGCTGCCGCAGGAAGTACATCCTCTGCTGGGCCTTCTTGAGGTCCTGGGTGATGGTGGTGCCCAAGAAACGGAAGGAGTCCACAATGGGGACGGGGGTGGGAGAGTCAATCAGGGTGAGGGGGGATGGTGGGGCTGTGACTTTCCTGAAGTCCATGATTATCTCCACTGTTTTCTGGGCGTTCAGCTCCAGGTTGTTGAGGCTGCACCAGGACGTCAGCCGGTCCACCTCTCTCCTGTAGGCGGACTCATCGCCATTCGAGATGAGCCCGATGAGGGTGGTGTCATCCGCAAACTTGAGCAGTTTTACGGATTGGTGACTGGAGGTGCAGCAGTTTGTATACAGGGAGAAGAGTCAGGGGGAGAGTACACAGCCCTGAGGAGTACCAGTGTTTGTGGTTCGACTGTCCGAGACAATCTTCCCCAGCCGTACGTGCTGTCTTCGGTCTGTCAGGAAGTCATTAATCCAACTGCAGAGGGAGTTGGGCACTCTGAGCTGGTAGAGCTTGTCTCGTAGCAGTCCAGGGAGGATGGTGTTGAAGGCAGAGCTGAAGTCCACAAACAGGATCCTAGCGTAGGTTCCTGGGGAGTCCAGATGCTCCAGGATGAAGTGGAGGGCCAGGTTCACTGCATCATCCACAGACCTGTTGGCTCTGTAGGCGAACTGCAGTGGGTCCAGGAGGGGGGCGGTAATGTCCTTGAGGTGGGGCAGGACCAAGCGCTCTACCGCTTGTCCCTTTTGGGGTCACGGGGGGCGCTGGAGCCTATCTCAGCTGCATTCGGGAGGAAGGCGGGGTACACCCTGGACAAGTTATAAGTGTTAAGATGAAGACAACATATGATGTAAGTGTCTATATTAGCCTCCTATCAAAATTACTTTAAAAGTCTTATCCATCCATTTTCTACCGCTTGTCCCTTTTGGGGTCACGGGGGGTACTGGAGCCTATCTCAGCTGCATTCGGACGGAAGGCGGGATACAGCCTGGACAAGTTCTAAGTGTTATAATGAAGACAACACATGATGTGTCTATGTTAGCCTACTATCAAAATGACTTTAAATGTCTTATATACAGTACAGTAAGTGTTATAGTGATGGAAGTGTCTATAATAGCTATATTAGCCTACTATCAAAATTACTTTAAAAGTCTTATATAAGTGTTATAATGAAGACAACACATGATGTAAGTGTTTATATTAGCTATATTAACCTACTATCAAAATGACTATGTGTCGCAGGCTGACACAAATCTTCGTTGACAGTAATATTTATTCTACACATTTTTACTTCTCAGAGGTTGAGATAACTCCTGGAAATGACTGTCTTGGAATGGCCAAAGGTATAGATGTGTGTGTCCAAGTCAAAGGAAATGGCAAGCTGTCTTCATTACAATCTTTGCAAGCTGGGTAACGTTTGCTGTGGTCTGGAACAACATGGCACACAAACAACTATCAGAAATGCAGCCAATATTACATACAGGTAATGTGTCAAGAAACATGGAAAAATACACTAAATACACAGAGGACATAAGTAAAGGAAAATGTAATGAGCTCAAATATACCTACAAACAAGGCATAATGATGCAATATGTACATACAGCTAGCCTAAATTGCATGTTAGCATCGATTAGCTTGCAGTCATGCAGTGGCCAAATATGCCTGATTAGCACTCCACACAAGTCAATAACATAAACAAGACTTACCTTTGTGCATTCACGCACAGCATAAAACGTTTCGTGGACAAAATGAGAGAAAGAAGGAGTGGCATAAAACACGTCTTTCTGTGGCAGCGTCGTTTGAAAGTTATACATGTAAACAAACTTTTGAGTCACAGTCCACACAATGGTGGGTTCAAGGGCTGCTGAAATTAGTAGGACCAAATACTCTCATCAGTGAAGCATAAACACAAACATATTAAACAGTGGGCTTTCTAACAACTAGAAAGGTTTATGTTACAGAAACCATATTACAACAAAAATCATATTTTTTACCCCATTTTTTTTCCCATTTCCATGCATTTTTGAGAAAGCTCCATGGAGCCATCAGGGCGCCGCTAAAGAGCCACGGTTTAATGATTTTGAGTTATCAATACAATATTGGAATAAATTCAGGTTGTTTTAGATAAGCCCAGTTATTATGTATTTTTTATTTAATTTTTTTAAAAAAGTTTTGTCGTTTTGTACTTTCTATAACTTTTTTGTTTGTATACAGATGTTAATTGCGCGGCCTCGTGAGTGTCTGTAATTTTGAAATGTGTTGGAGATGCCTTAAGCGGCGGTGACAGCTATCCTGCCACAGGTGATACATTTGAGTTTGGTTTGGGTTTGTTGGTGGTTGAATGAAGACAATAGAGAAAAACAAGTTTCTTACCGCACTGTGTATCTTTACCTTTGGAATAAAAGCGAGCTCATTTGTTCCTTAAATGCTTGAAAATGGTGGAATAAGTCTAAACAGCTGCAGAAGACAAGAAGACTATTGTTGCACAATTGGAGTCATAATGAGAAAAAAGACTTATGGGCAAGCACCGTGGAACTGGACTAAGACAACAGATGAGTAAAAAAAACAAAAACAATTTTTATTTACAACCTCTACTTTTAAACTTTAAAATCATCTAATACATAAGATTTGTAATGTTTTTTTTTAATTTAAAGTAATACACTGTAAAAAAAAAAAAAAACACTTGGATTTTGTTTTTACATTTACTGTAAAAACAGTGGTACCGTTTTTCTATTTTACAGTAAAATGCTGTCGATTGAACAGCCAGTTTTTAACCACAAAATCTTCAGACTTTTTTGTGTACTTAAAAAAATGATAAACAAATGCGGTCAATGTGTAATACCTATTGGCACAAGACATTGATACAACGTTGATTATACATACATGTTCTTTAAAACTGATGGCCATGTTTACTTTAAACAATCTTGCTCAAATTTTACACGCGTACAAATGTTTACCAAAACGTTGTGGCGATTCGGCGAAACACCCCAATACAGTGGGGTGTATAGTAGGACAAATTTCAAGTCAATTCGACTTATGGCGTTTTATAACAGCGCCACCAGGTGGTGTATCGGTCAGAAAAATAATAGCCCAGGACCATGATTAGGCAAATTTTCAGTGTTCTGTGTGCGGCGATTCAGGAATAGAAGAGATTTACATAAACTAATACAAACTTATGAGGTTTAAGAAACTTATTTAAAACAATCAAGTCAAAAAGCAAAATAAACACAGGCAAGTCCTGCAGACACACATCTTTAATTTACCAACAGTATTTGGGTTAGCTTGTACAATCAGACGAGTTAGTGCAAACAAAGACGTGGAGTTGGAAATGTCACACTTGAGCAGCAACACATGCTGCTACCGTATTATGTCATTTTCTTAACTCAGCCATACAACATCTGCTTCTGCACAAGCTGCACCACTTCTGACAATATTGAAGAATAAATACGCGCAAAATATCTGAAGACCACATACATATTGAGGAGCGGGGAAGAGGGATATGTTGGTAGAAACGATGAATACGTGGGACGTGTAACCAGCTGTTTAAGATTGTTTGTGTCAGTTCAAACCATAAAGTGACAACAAAAACAACATAAGAACGTAATCCCCATTCCAAGTTTAAATTGATACGTCTGAGACAAACATAAAAGTGAAAGGGATTTTTTTCCAGCAATGACAGCTTTAGTTTGATCCGTCAAACAAATAAATAGCATTTCATATATATATATATATATACATATATATATATATATACATACATATATATATATATATATATATATATATATATATATATATATATATATATATATATATATATATATATATATATATATATATATATATATATATAGTCAGTATGTGTGAATTGTTACTTCTTGCAGAGAAGAAGTAAACACAAGAGAACAGACACTACTCAAAGTGGGGATGGGCAGAATAATTAATTAGTCGATGAATTGCTCTCTTAAACTTTTGTCGATTGTGTGGAATTCGTCGTTAATTGCAGAAATGGAGTCTAAAAGGAGTGCACTACTTTGCAGAGGCGCTGATTAGTCTGCCCAGGCTGGTTTGCTGCCTGAAGACAAGGAACATGACGTCAGCTATGGGAAGTTGAGATCCATCCACGCAGAGGGCAGCATTATTCCGCTCAATACCATACTGGCATTTGTAATACTTCCATTGATTAACTGATTTTCCCTCAACAAGGAAAAGTATAGACACCCATCCCAAACTATTGATCACCTCTGACTCATTAAGAAGGACAATAATCATGAATCAAAATACACTCCTTCAAGGCTAATCCTTTCAGGTCAATCCGGAGCGATTGCGAGGTATATCATCAGAGCCACACAGCCAATCACAGTCAAACATCATATGTGATACATTTGCAAGGGGGACGAGGAATAAAGGCCTTTTGTTTAGAAGATTTGTTGTTCAAAGAGGATCTTCTCGAATCCGTGCGGAGGTGTGTGGTAGAAGTCACTGAACTGGCAGTCTAAGATGGCGCTGTCATCCACTGGAGCAACAAAACAAGGAAACACAGTCAAGAACACGATTGCTTATCGGGTTAAACGTTTTGCTGATAATAAAGCTACAAATGATGCTGTAAACACTTTGTATATAATTAATAAACAGTTACAACTTTTAACTTCAGGTAGGGTAAAGGTGAGGCAACACAACACATTAACAGACTCGTTAATAACCAATTATAAATGTGCCTATTTCATGAAAAAAAATGTTTTATATTAAATGTATATTTTTCATAATTAGTACCGGTAGGTATTTTTCCAAAGATGTTCACCATTACATTTCTGGTGAGAGTGTACAAATTGAATATTTTTTTTGGATAGAAAGATTTGTATTTTTTTTTTAAATACAATTAAAATACATTAGTTTTTTGTCACATTATGCTTAAATTAATAAGTTAAATAACATTTATTATGAGTGAAACTACAATATGATGCAACACTTAATAAAAACATTTAATGAAAAATGTATTAAAAAGTATTTAATGAAAAAACAATTAGATTTTAATTTTAAACAATGCAATCAAAATATATTTAGCATTTATTGTTTGTGAAACTAAACTGTTACCGGTCAAATATTTGACAAAATTAGTGTAAAATATACATTATACATTCAACTAAAAAAATAATTATTTAATCAAAAAATATAATTAGATTTTATTTTTTAAAATTAGATTAAAATACATTTAGCATTGAATTAAATAATATTATGTGAGAAACTGAACGGTTACCTGTCAAATATTTGCCAAAATTGGTGTACAGTATACATAATAAAAACATGTAACAAAAAAGTTAAAACAACAACAACAAAGTATTTATTTAAAAATATGATTATATTCAGCATTCATTTAAATAATTGTTTTTTGCAAGTAAATCAAACTATTTTTAAAAGTTATTAAGAACGTTTTTCCACAAAATTTTCCAAAATGTGTACATTTTATATAATTTAGTCATGTCACACTTGATTTCAAGCAGATATGATCCAGATTTGCCCATTTGCACTGAAAAAAATGAATACAACACGTGCATATGTTTATGTCTCGCCATATTTTCAGCTGCATATCAAATTGTAATTTCCTTGTTGCTTATACGGGTTCTTGTTACATAATCAGCTGCCTAATTGTTGCTTCTGCAGTTGTGGAACTATTGTTGACTGACTACATTAACATCAGGCAGCAGTGTTTCGCCTGTTTTGGGTAAAATATGCAAACAACTGTTAGTGTTGTGCTTTGCCAGAAAACACATGAACAAGGTGAATAGTTCATGTGGTAGAAAATAACCCACTTCAGCCCCCTGGTGGATGAATATTGTAACTGGCGGGTTGTCATTATGTGCCGCTTATCAATACTGCATGATTTTATGAGACTGTATAAATAAGGAATGTACTTACCATAAACAACAGGGTATACGGTGCCTCGGATCCCTGACGCGGGACAATGCATGTTCTTTCCATTCAGGTACAAGTTCATCTCCACGTGGTCATACGAGATGCCCTGCAGCACATGTCACAATAGTACTCATTTTGTGGGTACACCGTCGCTTTTGAGCAAAATGCTTAATGCACTCACCACAATGTCACCCTCCTGGGGGAGATTGTTTGCAGGCAGGCGGTTCTTCTCTTCGTTGTTGTAGAAGACAGAGCCGTCGTGCCTCAAGACGAGGCTGTTTGAATCTCTGCCCAAAGGCACTTGGTTAAGGTTGGCCTTCTGCGTGGCCACACCAATTCCCCACACACCTTTAAACACGAAGAAACGATATCAACTTAAAAGTTGAGGTTCCACAGTTTCAACATTTGCATGTGTGCATCAATAGCTGCAGACTCACCAGTGGACTGAATCTTAAACTCAAAAAAACTTTTGTTCTGGTGCAAGGGAGCGTTGGCAAGACACGCTCCAGTGCCACATATCCTTCGTCCACTTTTCACGATGACAACGTCTGTGCCTGTGGTACAAAAATTACAATAACACTGTTTCAGTGAGCAGTGGTGTTCAAAGTGTGCAATGGAGGCCGTTTTTAACCCCAGGCTTGTTTTTTTATTTGCCCGCAGTACATTCTGAAAATACAATTAAACATTACAACTTAAAAATAGATAAATAAAAACACTACATAAATAATTCAAAAAGATAAAATAGGTAGAATGTAATGAGAAATTGTTGATATATCGATACTAATAACACTGGTAATATTATAAGACTATCACCTGTAACACAAAGCAGCCATGCAGGCTGTTTTTTAATTAACCTTCGAGGATCATTGGAACTGAGTAATTTTAAAGTCGCAGTTTTTAAGTTTTTTTTTTAATATTTTGGATACATATTTGTTTTACTCTTTTTGCTCACATTTTTCAATGAACTTCAGTCCTAAACAAAAATATCAAGCATGTAAGTATTTATTTTGTCATTTTTAAAGGCTTATTGATCAGGGGCCGTACTTATCAAGCTTCTTAGAGTGCCATTTTACACTTAAGTCCTGAGAATTTGCGAAATTTAGTCCTACTCTCAAACTTAAGAATAAAAGCTTTTTATCAACGTTCTTACGTCTAAGAATCACTCCTACTCTCCACGATATTTAGGAGACCTTCAGAGGTGTCTTAAGTGGTTAGGAGTTGCCAGCAGGGGATGGCACTGAGGCGAGAGAGACGTGCGCGAACGTTCAGGGAACGGAACAATGTTTTGTTTTTTTTTGATGACGAGCAGCTGATCAAACGGTATCGTTTAGACAGAGCGGATATTATTTTTGTCACAGATTTAATACTTTTCGATTCCTTGTTGATTTCTGCATGTGTCTGCAGTGGGCTAGTATATATAGAGCCACCCACACCAGTTTCAAATTAGTTCCCTAATTAATGAATTGGAAAGAAAATGTTATGACAGTAGCGTATGTGTGTGGCCGTGAGGTGAGTGACGTCAGTGAGTGTGTGGGCGATAGAAGAGAGGGAGCGGTAGCGTGAGTGCCGGCGGGGACTAGTTTGTTTTGTATTATTTTGTAGTTTATTGTCAAAATATACACTCCCATTGTCCACTTAAATATTTCCAAGATATTTCTTTATTCTTAGACAACGGATTCCCTTCCGTGATTGGTCATTTCTATGGACACAGAAATGACGTCACCTAAAATTCCGTTTACGGCACATAGTAATGTCGTAATTCAGCTCTGAGTGTGACACTTAAGATTCAGTCCTACACTTCGCTGAAAGTGTGAGTAAGACGCTTGATAACTAACTTTTAAGTGCAGCTTTCAGCGAATAATTTATTTACTCTTAAGTCAACTCTTAGCAGACTTCTTAGGAGTAATTCTAAGAAGCTTGAGAAGTACGGCCCCAGATCTGTTTTATGATGTCTTATTTATTTGGTTCTTATTTCTGTCATCGTGGTTTTAAAGTCTTATGTGTCTCACTGTGTTATTTTAGAGACATGCCTTGGGACTACAACTGAAAATGAGCATTTATGCTAAGTCCGGCGCATTTACACTGTTTATTAAAAAGTTAAAGTACCACACACACTAGGTGTGGTGAAATTACCGTACTCTCTGCATTTGACCCATCCCCTTGTTCCACCACCTGGGAGGGGAGGGGAGCAGTGAGCAGCAGTGATATTTAACCCCCACTTCCAACCCTTAAGCTGAGTGCCAAGCAGGGAGGTAATGGTCCCATGTGTATAGTCTTTGGTATGACTTGGCCGGGATTTGAACTCACGACCTACCGATCTCAGGGTGGACACTCTAACCACAAAGCCACTGAGCAGGTTTTATTTATTATTTTTATCATATGAATGTGAGTGTGAATCTTGTCTGTCTATCTGTGTTGGCCCTGCGATGAGGTGGCGACTTGTCCAGGGTGTACCCCGTCTTCCGCCCGAATGCAGCTGAGATAGGCTCCAGCACCATCCGCGAGCCCGAATGGGACAAGCGGTAGAAAATGGATGGATGGATATATGTATTATTATTATTTATTCAAGTGTTGATTAATGTGTACTGTCCCAATTAAATAAATGAAATATGAAATGAAATAATATCAGAGGTTTAAAAAAGGAATTTAAAGGGTTAAAATAAAACATTACATATTTGGTATTTTTGTTTTTGGCTGAAGTTGATTGAGAGACTTTCGGCAGGTGCAACTTATACTCCAGTGCAAAAATACGGTAATTGGTCCAAAAAATATTTTTTTGCAAATGAATAATTATAATCTGCAAATACTGTGCCGTTCCTTAGTGTCCGTGCTGTGTAGAACTCGGCTGTAGAACTGTGATCCCAATATACAGACCACAGCATGCAGGTAAAAAGTTATGTGACGCTTAAGCCAAAAATGAACAAAAGGGAAAGGAAAAGGCAATGAAGCATAGGGATGGCTATGTAAAACGACAGTAAAACAGAAAAGGCTACAAAGTAAACAGAAACAGAATGCTGGACGACAGCAAAAACTTGCAGCGTGTGGAGCAGAGACGGCGTACACAAAGTACATCTGTGCATGACATGGCAAGCAACAATGTCCACACAAGAATAGCAACAACTTCAATAGCCTTGCTTGCTAACACAAAGCAGGTGCGGGGAATAGCGCTCAAAAGGAAGACATGAAACTGCTACAGGAAAACACCAAAATAACAGCACAAGACAAGAACTAAAGCACTACACACAGGAAAACACCAACAAACTCAAAATAAGGCACGAGGAGGACCTTGTGGAGTTTCATTTTTTAACGTTTTCTGCTGGTGGTGTGCACGAGGATGGACAATTCTACCCTAAACTCACTCCTTTCCTGCAAATTAAGTTTCACCTACGCTCCTTCAAAGGCTGTGCTACTGGCTGCAAAGCATTGCACTTCCAAATACAACAATGAGTAGAGAGGAGTGTTATGTGTGTGTATATGTGTAAATAAATGAACACTGAAATTCAAGTATTTCTTATATATATATATATATATATATATATATATATATATATATATATATATATATATATATATATATATATATATATATATATATATATATATATATATATATATATATATATTAGGGCTGCAACAACTAATCGTTCAATCGATTAAAAAAATAGTTGGCGATTAATTTAGTAATCGATTCGTTGGATCTATGCTATGCGCATGCGCAGAGGCAATTTTTAAAAAATAAACCTTTATTTATAAACTGCAACATGTACAAACAGCTGAGAAACAATAATCAAAATAAGTATGGTGCCAGTATGCTGCTTTTTTTCAATAAAATACTGGAAAGGATAGAAATGTAGTTTGTCTCTTTTACCCGATTATTAATCGATTAATCAAAGTAATAATCGACAGATTAATCGATTATCATATGAATCGTTAGTTGCAGCCCTAATATATATATATATATATATATATATATATATATATATATATATATATATATATATATATATATATATATATATATATATATATATATATAAAATAAATACTGAATATATATATATATATATATATAAAAGACATACTTGAATTTCAGTGAATTCTAGCTATAAATATACTCCTCTCCCCCCCAATCTCCCGAATTCGGAGGTCTCAAGGTTGGCAAGTGTACCGGTCCCCGGACCGGTGGTTGGGGACCACAGCTCTAAGGGATTAAATTTGTAAAATGTTCAGTATATGTTTAAAACATTGACAATAGCAACATTATGTTTGTTCAACATGACCTGATATAGATGATCTTTGGGTAGCACACTTGCACTATAAAAGTGGGTGACATTGTTATCACCAGGAAAGATGAGGTCACCTACCTAGGTTCCATTCTAGAGGCTAATCTTTCCTGTGATAAAATGGCAACCAAGGTAATCAAAAAGGTCAACCAACGAACGAGATTTATCTACAGAATCTCCTCTCTGGTCAACAAAAGCACCATGAAGATTCTAGCGGGAACTCTCGTTCAACCCTTTTTCGATTACGCATGCACCTCCTTGTACCCTAGCACCTCCAAAACCCTCAAATCTAAACTCCAAACATCCCAGTACAAGCTAGTCAGACTACTTCTAGACCTCCACCCCAGATCACACCTCACTCCTATCCACTTCTCCAAAGTGGGCTGGCTCAGGGTGGAGGACAGAGTAAAACAACTTGCACTGAGCCTAGTCTATAAAATCCACTACACCTCCCTGATACCGAAGTACATGTCAAACTACTTCCTTAACGTAAATGACCGCCATAACCACAACACTAGAGGGAGCTCCACTAACCACGTTAAACCCAGATTCCGAACTAACAAAGGTCTTAACTCATTCTCTTTCTATGCCACGTCAATGTGGAATGCACTCCCAACAGGTATAAAAGAAAGGGCATCTCTATCCTCCTTCAAAACCGCACTAAAAGAACACCTCCAGGCAACTACAACCCTAAACTAACACTCTCCTTTCCACATAATACCTCTTCGGATTGTAAATAATCAAATGTAGACACTTTTTCTTATACTTTCTGATCTCTCTCTCTCTGTGTCCACTACTTGCTGTACATATCCTACCAAGTCAGTCCTACACTGTTCCAATGTCCATTTCTCTGATTATGCAATTGTTGATGACTGAAGTGTTGATACCAACCAAACCTAACCCCCCCCCCCCCCTCATATCCCACACCCCGGATTGTAAATAATGTAAATAATTAATGTATATACTCTGATGATTATCTTGTGTGATGACTGTATTATGATGATAGTATATATTTGATAGTCTATATCTGTATCATGAATCAATTTAAGTGGACGCCGACTTAAACAAGTTGAAAAACTTATTCGGGTGTTACCATTTAGTGGTCAATTGTACGGAATATGTACTTCACTGTGCAATCTGCTAATAAAAGCTTCAATCAATCAATCAAAAACACTTCTAGGGTCTTAAAAAGAGCATGGCACTCCTGTCATATAAATCATGTTTGATTTGACTTGTTTTCATTTCCGATTTTTTTGACTATATTAGCCATTTAGTGAGGCAACAAGATAGAAAAATAAAAATAACAGTTGCTAGCTTTATGAAAAAGTGACCATCCCCCCTCCCAGAATAACTAATTAGTGTAGATTGGTCACATAGCTCCGATGTAGCTAGGAGCACGTTAGCTATTAGCTCAGGTACATATATAACATGGCGAAGGTGCAATGTACATATCGCAAGACATACGTTTGCAAATTGAGATAAAAATGTAATTTACCCATGTGATGAGTATCCAACTGAACTGTGGGCATCTCTTTAAGTTGAATATGCCCCGACCCTCCATCTCCGCAGCAGTTTAGACAGCACGTAAACATGGCAGCCATTACTGTTTGCCCCCACCCCGCCAGAGCGACTCCACTTCCGGAAACCATTGCCAACAGATAAGTAGGCTAATTCGCCCACAGCGACACCCGGCGGTCGTTGTGGGCGTTGCCTAAGCCTCCATACAGCCTAAGCAGCATCCAATCACAGTGGCAAAGATAGGCAGTTTTGCTCCTGATGGCATGGAAACAAGGGAAGAAAAAAAAAACCGGGTCAACGTTTCCACTCATGACTTAGTGACTATTGGATGCAGATGTTGCATAACCACGCGTGGGTTATACAGTGAATCTTAGGGAGGCTGTGCTAAAGCACTCTGATTTGGATTATTGACAACAATAATAACTCTGATTTATTTATGACGATTTAAAAGGACCTATGGACGCCTAAAATAATTTCAGTCATATACTGTGTGCTCATGTATGCATGCACATAAGGGATGTTATACACATGTATAGGGAGGATTATAGTTGATTTTTTTTTAAATGTGTTTAAGTTAAAGTACCCATGATTGTCACACACACACTAGGTGTGGCGAAATTATTCTCTGCATTTGACCCATCACCCTTGATCACCCCCTGGGAGGTGAGAGGAGCAGTGAGCAGCAGCGGTGGCGGCGCCCGGGAATCCTTGTGGTGATTTAACCCCCAATTCCAACCCTTGATACTGAGTGCCAAGCAGGGAGGAAATGGGCCCCATTTTTCGTAGTCTTTGGTATGACTCGGCTGGGGTTTGAACTCACTACCTACCGATCTCAGGGCGGACACTCTTAATGTTGTATTCATGTAATCTGTATGTTAATGATGTATCTACACTTACTGGGGGAAAAAACATTCAATACAAGAGTTTAGTTTTGATATTACACTGTTAATCTAACAAGATGTTTACAAGTAGTTTGCAGTCGTTATATTTTGGTGGCCTTATTTCCCAAATCACAACAATAAACATTCATCTAATAGAATTTTTTTCCCCAAGTACCACCTCAGAAAACACATGGCTCTCCAAGTACCACCATGATGACCAACATTAACATGCAGTAGCATAGTAGGCCCAAGGGTTAGTTAAGAACAAGGCAGAAGTTGTTTATTTAACAAGTATATTTATTATTTTCACAGTGTGAACAGTAACACTGTACTTTAATCAAGTGATACTTTGGCTTACTATTGGTACGCGTACCACAGTTTGAGAATCCCTGATCTAATACATCTGTAAAAAAAATAGACTCCTTATGACCGCTGATTTGTGTTTTGTATATTATTTAAATGTATTTGTAATGAATTCACACTTACTGGACACATCATTTCGGCACCATACGAGAGCTGTAATAATTGAACAATATGTTGACTATTAGGTTGTTGTTTACAGTGTTGTCCTGTTTTGGTGACCTTATGATAATAAACATGGGCAGCACGGTGGAACAGGGGTTAGTGCGTGTGCCTCACAATACGAAGGTCCTGAGTAGTCCTGTTCTGTGTGGAGTTTGCATGTTCTCCCCGTGACTGCTTCCTCCCCCCTCCAAAGACATGCACCTGGGGATAGGTTGATTGGCAACACTAAATTGGCCCTAGTGTGTGAATGTGAGTGTGAATGTTGTCTGTCTATCTGTGTTGGCCCTGCGATGAGGTGGCGACTTTTCCAGGGTATACCCTGCCTTCCGCCCAACTGTAGCTGAGATGGGCTCCAGCACCCCCCGCGACCCCAAAAGGGACAAGCGGTAGAAAATGGATGGATGGATGATCATAAACATAGAATTTAACTCATGCCACACTGTCAATAAAACACTCATACTGTCAATAAAAATAGTTTTTTATTTTATAAACGGATGATGTTTCATACACATCTTGGGTTTGAGTACTGCTAATCTACAACTGTGTACATTTGAATCAATGTTATTTAATCTGCACCTTTCATCACGATGTCAACATGCAATAGAGGCAGAAGTGGGCCAGCATAAGGAGAAAAAAAAAGAAAAAAAGTAGGGCTAAACCCAAGTTGACAGTTTTTCCACGCTATAATGTTTTGCATAGCAACAGCACCTCCCCCATGCGCGTGACGTCTAGGAACCGTCCTGTAAGTACTCGACTCGGACAAAACGCAAAATGCTCTAAGTCAGTACTAAACATGCCTCTATACATAATAGAGGCATTAAAACGGAATAACTGTATGTGACATCTATATTTGAACGTCCCCCTAAATTACTGTTTTTAATGTTTTTTTTTGTTTTTTTTTAAACCAAGCACGGTGGCGGAAGGGTTAAACGCCAAAACCCGGAAGTGGGTTGTAGTCTGCTCGGCAACAAGCGCCACGATTGCGTCGTAACGCGCGTCTTCTCCCGAGCAGCTGGTGAGTGAGATCGTTTGCTTGTTACTAAATGTGTCACACACTCGCTCAGAACACCCGGAGACAGCGATCGCCCGCCCCCTCGCTTTACCGGTTGCTTCCTGGGCCGCGGTCATTTGGCGGCAAACGTCTCAGCTCTTTCTTTTTGGCGGGATCATATCTTGTCACTAAAAACAAAAACGCGCGGGAGGTTAGGGTCTCCGCGGGGACATTTCCCGCCGTGCAAATGAGCTACGGCGGCGTCAAGGCTCCCACGCAACGGCGGACTGTAATCTGGGTGTTTACCGTGGAAATGTCACGAGACTCGTGTTTGTGTGTCCACAGGAGAGACTATGGAGCAACTGGAGGAGGAACTGACGTGTCCGATCTGCTGCGGTCTCTTCGAGGACCCACGCGTGCTGCTGTGCTCGCACAGCTTCTGCAGGAAGTGCCTGGAGGGGCTCCTGGAGGGGCCCCGGGGGTTCATCAGGGCCCCGTTCAGATGCCCGACGTGCCGCAAGGAGAGCCCGCACAACGGCGCCAACAGCCTGCAGGTCAACTACTCCCTGCGGGGCATCGTGGAGAAATACACCCGCCTCAAGGTGGCGCCCACGACGGGTGTGTGCGCCCAGCACAGCGGCCAGCCCCTCAACATGTTCTGCACCCCAGATCTGAGGCTCATTTGCGGCTGTTGCGC
This sequence comes from Entelurus aequoreus, assembly GCF_033978785.1. Taxonomy (NCBI): domain Eukaryota; kingdom Metazoa; phylum Chordata; class Actinopteri; order Syngnathiformes; family Syngnathidae; genus Entelurus; species Entelurus aequoreus. The sequence goes on from NC_084740.1 coordinate 63,285,758, forward strand.
CACCGCGGACGAGCACAAAGGGCACGACTTTTGCTCCCTGGCGGACGCGTACGACACGGAGAGGAGCGCGTTCGAGGAGCTGCTCCGAGGCGCGGAGGGCTGGCCCAGCGCCGGAGCCCTCGCCCGCTTGGAGACCCTCCAAGCCGCCAAGAAGAAGGCCCTCCAGGCGGTCAACGACGACGCGGAGAGGGTCTCCGACTACTTCGAGCGGCTGAGCTCCGCGCTGGAGTGCAAGAAGATGGAGATCCTGTGCGACTTCGAGACGCAGCGGCTGGCGGTCATGCAGGCGCACGACCCGGAGATCACCCGCCTGAGAGACACGCTGGAGCGGCAGCGCGGCGCTCTCACCGCCGCCGAAGCCTTCCGGGGAGTGACGGAGCCGCTGGGCTTCCTCCAGCACATGCGCGACTTCCGCCAAACGCTGGGAGCCTTGAAAGCCGAGGAAGACACGAAGAGGACGCCGCCCAATCGGAGAGTCGCCCGGCTGGTGCGTGACTTTGACGTGCGGGAGTGGGACGCGGTGAGGCTGCGTGACGTGGACAAGATGACGGTGCCGCAGGAGGGGGGAGGCGGGGAGACGCCCGGGTCGCGCCGGTTCGTGGCCTGGCTGCTCCTGTTCCTGGCGGCGGGTGTTGCGCTGGTGCTGGCGGAGGTCCTCGGCCCGGACGGAGTGGCCCAGCAAGTGGAGGCGGTGGCGGCTACAGCCCGCGAACTCCTCCGGGAGGCGACCGGTGCTTCCACTCGCCTGGTGAGCGTGGGTCAGGAGTGCATCGCCCACTGGATAGACTCAGCTGTGACTTACATTGGCAGCTGCACATTATTATAAACAAGGATTTTTTTGTTGTTGCTTTTTTTTGCACTGTTTTGTGGGACCACCAGTGGAATCAAACAAGGTTACAATTAATTTCCCTAAACATTTATGTTCATTTTTGTTTTTTCAAATATTGCCAAATAAAAGACGTGCACGCTTGTTTATTTCATTGTATTTATTTAACGCTAAATAATTAATCTCGGGTGTTTTCCACGCATGCAGCTGATGCTGCAACCCTCTTCAAGGTGACGTTGCATAAGGGCCTGCATGGGTGAAATATTCAACAAATAACCTAAAAAGACCCAAAAAAAAGAGCTGCTTTTCTCCCTAAATAGTGCAGAGTAAAACGAAATACGGATGCACAAAAATGACTTCTTTTTTTTTTCAGAAGAGATGATTAAAACGAAAAATGTTTTAATGCTCATGCAAAACATAAATACCGGTTATTAAATTATTCAGGGCACATGGTGTAAATGTGAATTATGTTTTTAAGTAGGTCAATAACGTTAATATTTGCTTTTGATGTTTAAAGTGATAATAAAAAGAGCTGCTGTGAACAGTGACACACATACACACCTATAATGTTTATATATAGACCTCTGTTGCCAGGCAAATATAGGATGAAAAATAAATGTACCACATTTATAACATACATTATTTGATATTTTAGTGCGCACCCAAATATAAATGCTAATTTTAAAAATGTACAAGAAATGGATGCAGTTTGGTGTAATTCTAGTCCAAACGAAAATGTATGTAATTCTGTAAAAATAAATATATATAGAGGTAATGTATTACATTTAAAGAGCAATTTAAACATCAAATGTCGTTTGCGCACATATTAGTATGAAAGGTGATGATATTAAAGCAAAAACAAAAAAAACTAATTAAAAAAATAAATATTATATTAATATTATATATTTTCCATCTACTGCCCATGTGATGCAGTTTTAATGACTATAAGTAAAGCAAGAGGTAAAAATGTGCATGTTTGTAACAGATACACACAGTTTATGTTTCCATATAAAACATGCCTATTTTTAAATGATCGCATGCTTGAAAGTGCGCAATATGTAAACAACAGATTATACTTTATGCCATAATGCAACATTATTATTTTTGTCTTTGTGCACCTCGCATAATTGCTACGGAAAATGCTCTTGCGTAGTGTATTTTCTTCTAAATGGCACTAAATTGGCAAGAAATCAAAAAAATCAAAAAATACATTTGTGCTGGTGAAAAAAGATTACAAATATATGTAAAATGTAAAAGATAAATGTTGCATTTTAAAATTTTATACCGCATGTTTTTTTTTATATAACAAAATGCTTAAATGCCAACTAAGGCGGAGTAGGCCTGATATAAGAACACAAATAAATATTTACTATTTTTACATTCATAATAATGCATGTCGTTGGTTTTAATGACCTCCATGGAAATATGAGCAATTTTGGCCCCCCAAAAAAAGACCTGACAAATTGCTAATTTCGCATGTTTGCTTTTTAAAAGAATACTGCAGAGGAGGATATGAAAAACATATTTGAAAAAAATCATGACCTGCAGCAATTCTTTTTTTAGACAAAAAGCCATGTTAATAAAATCAAATGAAGATTGACAATTTCCAAAAGTAATATAAGCTTTCCTCTGTGGTGTTACACAAATAACTCAATAAAAAAAAGGAGACGCCAGCTGGTTGGGTGATTATGAGAACACATTTATCCAGTTCGGGTAAAAATATACAAATTAACGGAAATATTTGCGTGCATTAGACTTTAAAACTATCTCACATGTTGTTTTCTATTCATGAACACACTTTGTGTTCTGCAGGGTTTTTCCAACTGGAGGCTAAATCTGGTCCAGACTGGCCTGCAATTTTACTTCAAAACTTTGAAATGCAGCAGATTCCTAAAAAAAAACAGTTTCATTCTTGTCATATAGATGATCTTTGACCAGTGTTTCTGCCAGTAGAGTCCTTAAAAACAGCAGGTCACTTCTGTTGCATATAGAGGATCTTTGACTAGCATTTGTTTTACAGGATTGTGGATTCTTCAAAATAGCACACCACTTACATTTAGCGGACCTTTGCTAGCATTCCTTGCAGTAGATTCTTAAAACAGCAGAACATATAATAAGCGGCTCTTTGACTAACATTTTTTTCCAGCAGATCCTTAAAAAACGTAAAATAGGGCGAGTGGGCGTATTGGACTGGCCCTTATTCATAGGGGATCTTTGACTACCCTATTTTTTTTAATTTTTTTTTTTTTACAGGAATGTAGATTCTTAAATATAGAATAACACTTCTATTTTCTGCACTAAATCCTTAAAACAAATCAATTGTATAAAAAGCAGATCTTTGACTAGCATTTTTTTCCAAGTAGATTCTTAAAACCGCAGAACACTCTTATAAAAAGTGGATCTTTGACTAGCATTTTTACAACATAAGATCTTTAACTAACATTGTTGCACCATGTCCCTAAAAAAATGGAGCACTGAAGTCATATGTAGAGGATCTTTGACTAACATTTTTTTACAGGATTGCGGATTCTTCAAAATAGCATAACTTACATCTAGCGGAATTTCTTGCAGTGGATTCTTAAAACAGCAGAACATATAATAAGCGGCTCTTTGACTAACATTTTTTTTCGGCAAATCCTTAAAAAACAGTTAAAATAGGGCGAGTGGGCGTATTGGGACTGGCCCTTACTCTCTTGTACATAGTGGATCTTTGACTAGCCTTTTTTTTTTTTTACAGGAATGTAGGTTCTTAAATATAGCTTAACACTTCTATTTTCTGCAGTAGATCCTTAAAACAAATCAATTGTATAAAAAGCAGATCTTTGACTAGCATTTTTTTCCAAGTAGATTTTTAAAACCGCAGAACACTCCTATAAAAAGCGGATCTTTGACTAGCATTTTTACAACAGAAGATCTTTAACTAACATTTTTGCACTATGTCCTTTTAAAAACAATGGAGCGCCAAAGTCACATATATAGAGGATCTTTGACAAGCATTTGTTTTATAGGATTGTGGATTCTTCAAAATAGCACACCACTTACATTTAGCGGACCTTTGCTAGCATTTCTTGCAGTGGATTCTTAAAGCAGCAGAACATATAATAAGCGGCTCTTTGACTAACATTTTTTTTTCAGTAAATCCTTAAAAAACAGTTAAAATAGGGCGAGTGGGCGTATTGGGACTGGCCCTTATTCTCTTGTACATAGTGGATCTTTGACTAGCCTTTTTTGTTTTTGTTTTTTTACAGGAATGTAGGTTCTTAAATATAGCTTAACACTTCTATTTTCTGCAGTAGATCCTTAAAACAAATCAATTGTATAAAAAGCAGATCTTTGACTAGCATTTTTTTCCAAGTAGATTCTTAAAACCGCAGAACACTCTTATAAAAAGTGGATCTTTGACTAGCATTTTTACAACATAAGATCTTTAACTAACATTTTTGCACCATGTCCCTAAAAAAATGGAGCACTGAAGTCATATATAGAGGATCTTTGACTAGCATTTTTTTACAGGATTGCGGATTCTTCAAAATAGCATAACTTACATCTAGCGGAATTTCTTGCAGTCGATTCTTAAAACAGCAGAACATATAATAAGCGGCTCTTTGACTAACATTTTTTTTTTGGCAAATCCTTAAAAAACAGTTAAAATAGGGCGAGTGGGCGTATTGGGACTGGCCCTTACTCTCTTGTACATAGTGGATCTTTGACTAGCCTTTTTTGTTTTTGTTTTTTTACAGGAATGTAGGTTCTTAAATATAGCTTAACACTTCTATTTTCTGCCGTAGATCCTTAAAACAAATCAATTGTATAAAAAGCAGATCTTTGACTAGCAATTTTTTCCAGTAGATTCTTAAAACCACAGAACACTCCTATAAAAAGCGGTTCTTTGACTAGCATTTTTTACAACAGAATATCTTTAACTAACATTTTTGCGCCATGTCCTTAAAAAACAATGGAGCGAGCGCTGAAGTCACATATAGAGGGTCTTTGACTAGCATTTGTTTTACAGGATTGTGGATTCTTCAAAATAGCATAACTTACATTTAGCGGAATTTCTTGCAGTAGATTCTTAAAACAGCAGAACATATAATAAGCGGCTCTTTGACTAACTTTTTTTTTTCAGCAGATCCTTAAAAAACAGTTAAAATAGGGCGAGTGGGCGTATTGGGACTGGCCCTTACTCTCTTGTACATAGTGGATCTTTGACTAGCCTTTTTTTTTTTTTTTTAAATAGGACTGTACATTCTTAAATATAGTATAACACTTCTATGACTTTCATTTTCTGCAGTAGATCCTTAAAACAAATCAATTGTATAAAAAGCAGATCTTTGACTAGCATTTTTTTCCAAGTAGATTTTTAAAACCGCAGAACACTCCTATAAAAAGTGGATCTTTGACTAGCATTTTTACAACAGAAGATCTTTAACTAACATTTTTGCACTATGTCCCTAAAAACAATAGAGCACTGAAGTCACATATAGAGGATCTTTGACTAGCATTTGTTTTACAGGATTGTGGATTCTTCAAAATAGCATAACTTACATTTAGCGGAATTTCTTGTAGTGGATTTTTAAAACAGCAGAGCATATAATAAGCGGCTCTTTGACTAACATTTTTTTCAGCAGATGCTTAAAAACAGTTAAAGTAGGGCGAGTGGGTCTGGCCCTTACTCTCTTGTACATAGTGGATCTTTGACTAGCCTTTTCTTTTTTTTACAGGAATGTAGATTCTTAAATATAGCATAACACTTTTATGACTTCCTTTTTCTGCAGTAGATCCTTAAAACAGATCAATTGTATAAAAAGCAGATCTTTGACTAGCATTTTTTTTTTCCAACCGCAGAACATTGCTTTAAAAAGCGGATCTTTGTCTAGCATTTTTACAAGAGAAGATCTTTAACTAACATTTTTGCACTATGTCCTTAAAAAAACAATGGAGCGCTGAAAACACATATAGAGGATCTTTGACCAGCATTTGTTTTACATGATTGTAGCATAACACTTACATTTAGCGGACCTGCACTTCTTGCAGTAGATTCTTAAAACAGCAGAACATATAATAAGCGGCTCTTTGACTAGCATTTTTTTTCAGCAGATCCTTCAAAAACAGTTAAAGTAGGGCGAGTGGGCGTATTGGGACTGGCCCTTATTCTCTTACATAGTAGATCTTTGACTAGCCTTTTTTTTCTTAAATATAGATAACACTTCTATGACTTCCATTTTCTGCAGTAGATCCTTAAAACAAATCATTTGTATAAAAAGCAGATCTTTGACTAGCATTTTTTCCCCAGTAGATTCTTAAAACCGCAGAACACTCCTATAAAAAGCGGATATTTGACTAGCATTTTTACAACAGAAGATCTTTAACTAACATTTTTGCACTATGTCCCTAAAAACAATGGAGCACTGAAGTCATATATAGAGGATCTTTGACTAGCATTTGTTTTACAGGATTGTGGATTCTTCAAAATAGCATAACTTACATTTAGCGGAATTTCTTGCAGTGGATTTTAAAACAGCAGAACATATAATAAGCGGCTCTTTGACTAACATTTTTTTTCAGCAGATCCTTAAAAAACAGTTAAAGTAGGGCGAGTGGGCGTATTGGGACTGGCCCTTATTCTCTTACATAATAGATCTTTGACTAGCCTTTTTTTTCTTAAATATAGATAACACTTCTATGACTTCCATTTTCTGCAGTAGATCCTTAAAACAGATCAATTGTATAAAAAGAAGATCTTTGACTAGTATTTGTTTCCAGTAGATTCTTAAAACCGCAGAACACTCCTATAAAAAGTGGATCTTTGACAAGCTTTTTTACAACAGAAGATCTTTAACTAACATGTTTTCCCTATGTCCTTAAAAACAATGGAGCACTAAAGTCACATATATAGAGGATCTTTGAGTAGCATTTCACAGTAGATTCTTAAAAACAGCAGAGTACTCCTGTTACATAGAGGGGATCTTTGACGAGCATTTTTGCAAGAGGATCTTTGACTAACATCTTTGTACCAGGTGCTTTAAAACAGCAAAGCGCGCCTGTAAAATGGATTTTTGACAAACACTTTAGCCACAGAGGATCTTTGACTACATGGTTGCAGTAGGGTCAGTTAAAAACAGAGTCCTCTTATATAATGGATCTTTGACTAGCACTTTTGCAACAATCTTTTGACAAACATTTTTCAATAAGCCATCAAAAACAGCAGAGCACTTTTGTTTTTGACTAGCATTTTAGCAATAGATTCCTAAACACGACAGATCACTCCTATATAGTAAACCTTTGACGAGCATTTTTGCAACAGAAAATCTTTGACTAAGATTATTGTGACGAGTCCTGAAAAAAAACAACAGGATTTTTGATGAGAATTTTTTGCAGTTCGTCATTAAAAACAGCAGATTACTCCTACAACGTAAAGGATCTTTGCCTAACATTATTTTGCAGTATAGTTTCTTACAGCATTCCTGTAAAATATAGAGAAGCATTGACTAGCATTATTTGCAGGTAGTCATTAAAAACGGCAGATAACTCTTGTCACATATAGAGGATCTTTGACGGGCATATTTGCAACATAGGATCATGGCCGTTTTTAAGGACCTACTGCAAAAATACAAGTGCACTCTTGTCACAGAGGACCTTTGACTAGTTTTTGTGCAGTACTTAAAACAGTGCTCCTGTCGCATATATAGGATCTTTGACTGGAGCTTTAGCTGTTGGTTCTTGAAAACAGCAGAGCGCTACTGTCACAGAGGATCTTTGACTGTAACTTTTAGAGCATAACATATTTGAAAACAGCAAAAGCACCTGAGGTGGAGACTCTTTGACTAGTTTTTCTGCAGTACTTAAAACAGTGCTCTTGTCACATATATAGGATCTTTGACTGTAGCTTTAGCTGTTGGTTCTTGAAAACAGCAGAGCGCTGCTGTCACAGAGGATCTTTGACTGTAACTTTTAGAGCAAAACATATTTGAAAACAGCAAAAGCACCTGAGGTGGAAACTCTTTGACTAGTTTTTTTGCAGTACTTAAAACAGTGCTCCTGTCACATATATAGGATCTTTGACTGGAGCTTTAGCTGTTGGTCCTTGAAAACCGCAGAGCGCTGCTGGCACAGAGGATCTTTGACTGTAACTTTTGGCGCACATCTTTAAAAACAGCAAAAGCACCTGAGGTGGAGACTCTGACTAGTTTTTCTGCAGTACTTAAAACAGTGCTCCTGTCGCATACATAGGATCTTTGACTGGAGCTTTAGCTGTTGGTTCTTGAAAACAGCAGAGCGCTGCTGTCACAGAGGATCTTTGACTGTAACTTTTAGAGCATAACATATTTGAAAACAGCAAAAGCACCTGAGGTGGAGACTCTTTGACTAGTTTTTCTGCAGTACTTAAAACAGTGCTCCTGTCACATATATAGGATCTTTGACTGTAGCTTTGGTTGTTGGTCCTTGAAAACAGCAGAGCGGCGCTGTCACAGAGGATCTTTGACTAACTTTTGGCGCACATCTTTAAAAACAGCAAAAGCACGTGAGGTGGAAACTCGTTGACTAGTTTTTTTGCAGTACTTAAAACAGTGCTCCTGTCACATATATAGGATCTTTGACTCTAGCTTTTGGAGCACATCTTTGAAAACAGAAAAAGCACCTGAGGTGGAGACTCTTTGACTAGTTTTTCTGCAGTACTTAAAACAGTGCTCCTGTCGCATATATAGGATCTTTGACTGGAGCTTTAGCTGTTGGTTCTTGAAAACAGCAGAGCGCTGCTGTCACAGAGGATCTTTGACTGTAACTTTTAGAGCATAACATATTTGAAAACAGCAAAAGCACCTGAGGTGGAGACTCTTTGACTAGTTTTTCTGCAGTACTTAAAACAGTGCTCTTGTCACATATATAGGATCTTTGACTGTAGTTTTGGCTGTTGGTCCTTGAAAACAGCAGAGCGGCGCTGTCACAGAGGATCTTTGACTAACTTTTGGAGCAAATCTTTAAAAACAGCAAAAGCACCTGAGGTGGAGACTCTTTGACTAGTTTTTCTGCAGTACTTAAAACAGTGCTCCTGTCACATATATAGGATCTTTGACTGGAGCTTTTGGAGCACATCTTTGAAAACAGCAAAAGCACCTGAGGTGGAGACTCTTTGACTAGTTTTTCTGCAGTACTTAAAACAGTGCTCCTGTCACATATATAGGATCTTTGACTGGAGCTTTATCTGTTGGTCCTTGAAAACCGCAGAGCGCTGCTGGCACAGAGGATCTTTGACTGTAACTTTTGGCGCACATCTTTAAAAACAGCAAAAACACCTGAGGTGGAGACTGACTAGTTTTTCTGCAGTACTTAAAACAGTGCTTCTGTCGCATATATGGGATCTTTGACTGGAGCTTTAGCTGTTGGTTCTTGAAAACAGCAGAGCGCTGCTGTCACAGAGGATCTTTGACTGTAACTTTTAGAGCATAACATATTTGAAAACAGCAAAAGCACCTGAGGTGGAGACTCTTTGACTAGTTTTTCTGCAGTACTTAAAACAGTGCTCCTGTCACATATATAGGATCTTTGACTGGAGCTTTTGGAGCACATCTTTGAAAACAGCAAAAGCACCTGCGGTTGAGACTCTTTGACTAGTTTTTCTGCAGTACTTAAAACAGTGCTCCTGTCACATATATAGGATCTTTGACTGGAGCTTTAGCTATTGGTCCTTGAAAACCGCAGAGCGCTGCTGGTACAGAGGATCTTTGACTGTAACTTTTGGCGCACATCTTTAAAAACAGCAAAAGCACCTGAGGTGGAGACTCTTTGACTAGTTTTTCTGCAGTACTTAAAACAGTGCTCTTGTCACATATATAGGATCTTTGACTCTAGCTTTTGGAGCACATCTTTGAAAACAGCAAAAGCACCTGCGGTTGGGACTCTTTGACTAGTTTTTCTGCAGTACTTAAAACAGTGCTCCTGTCACATATATAGGATCTTTGACTGGAGCTTTAGCTATTGGTCCTTGAAAACCGCAGAGCGCTGCTGGTACAGAGGATCTTTGACTGTAACTTTTGGCGCACATCTTTAAAAACAGCAAAAGCACCTGAGGTGGAAACTCTTTGACTAGTTTTTTTGCAGTACTTAAAACAGTGCTCCTGTCACATATATAGGATCTTTGACTGTAACTTTTGGCGCACATCTTTAAAAACAGCAAAAACACCTGAGGTGGAGACTCTGACTAGTTTTTCTGCAGTACTTAAAACAGTGCTCCTGTCGCATATATAGGATCTTTGACTGGAGATTTAGCTGTTGGTTCTTGAAAACAGCAGAGCGCTGCTGTCACAGAGGATCTTTGACTGTAACTTTTAGAGCATAACATATTTGAAAACAGCAAAAGCACCTGAAAGGGAGACTTTTTGACTAGTTTTTCTGCAGTACTTAAAACAGTGCTCTTGTCACATATATAGGATCTTTGACTGGAGCTTTGGCTGTTGGTCCTTGAAAACAGCAGAGCGGCGCTGTCGCAGAGGATCTTTGACTGTAACTTTTGGCGCACATCTTTAAAAACAGCAAAAGCACCTGAGGTGGAGACTCTGACTAGTTTTTCTGCAGTACTTAAAACAGTGCTTCTGTCGCATATATAGGATCTTTGACTGGAGCTTTAGCTGTTGGTCCTTGAAAACAGCAGAGCGCTGCTGTCACAGAGGATCTTTGACTGTAACTTTTAGAGCATAACATATTTGAAAACAGCAAAAGCACCTGAGGTGGAGACTCTTTGACTAGTTTTTCTGCAGTACTTAAAACAGTGCTCCTGTCACATATATAGGATCTTTGACTGGAGCTTTAGCTGTTGGTCCTTGAAAACAGCAGAGCGCTCCTGTCACAGAGGATCTTTGACTGTAACTTTTGGCGCACATCTTTAAAAACAGCAAAAGCACCTGAGGTGGAGACTCTTTGACTAGTTTTTTTGCAGTACTTAAAACAGTGCTCCTGTCACATATAGAGGATCTTTGACTCTAGCTTTTGGAGCACATCTTTGAAAACAGCAAAAGCACCTGAGGTGGAGACTCTTTCACTAGTTTTTTTGCAGTACTTAAAACAGTGCTCCTGTCACATATATAGGATCTTTGACTGGAGCTTTAGCTGTAGGTCCTTGAAAACAGCAGAGCGCTCCTGTTTCAGAGGATCTTTGACTATATCGTGAACATACTGTATTTTAATCAGACTCCATGACTATATATAAGTCATTTGGTGAGATAAAAAGGGCAACAAATACACAAATATGGCATGTTTGACTAAAACAAATCCAGGACAGGACAATCTCATCAGTACAGGTTTATTTGTGACGACATTAAAACCAAACACCACATTACATTGTATCGTATGCATGTTCGAAATAAACTGAAACTGAACTGAACCATGGTTGTTTCCAGCAAGCGAGTGGTCAGCTTTGCTTCAGCAGCACGATCAATACTGGAGGCTTCGGCTTAGAGAGTCCACTCCAATATTTACGTGCTGCTACAGTGAAGTGACCTGATGCTGAAGGTACTGTCAGCGTCTTTCTCGTTTGCGGCAGATGGAGGAAATCATCCCGGAGACGGGCGAGCAGATCGAGCTTTACTGTGGCAGCACAGCATGGCCTGCATCTCAGTGTAACCCACAAACCATTCCGTGCTGCTACGGCATCGCCACAACATCATCATCATCATCAACTACATCCATTAGTGCATGTGTTGACAACACGCTGCACACGTCCACTCAGACTTTGCAAAGCCTGAAACACACAATGGACAAACAGTCAAGCAACTGGAGACAAAATACCTTAAATTCCCTCTAAAGTTGCACAAAACACAAAATGTCTGCAAGAAGGATCCGCCTCAACAAGGTGAGAAGAAAAGACTGTACAGTGGTGCATTAAAAGTTGTATACATTATTGTAACCAATCATTGTTTTTATTGGGGCAGGGCAATAAGCCTAAAAACTAAATCTCAGATTTTGTTGACAAAAGAAAAAAAAGTCTATTTACGATTTTCCCCTACTTCCTAAATAAACCAATGAATACAAATGATGGAGATAAACTAGATGAAGAAATTCCTGAAGGAATTGCGTGTGAACGCTCCAATGCTGAAGTTGAACTTCAAAATGACTAATTGTTGAAGTACAGCACACAATTCCTGAACAGGTTGAATATTTGGAAGTTGGAACGGTTTGAATCGGATAAAAAAAATGTGGGAGTTGTGGAACTTTGAAGAATGTCCCATTGATTTCAATGGGAATTTCCCCCCAAAATTGGGAATTTCGGGAAAAGCGGGATTTTTTTCCTTTTCTTTTTAAATGGTAAACAACTTTGAATATTCTGAATGGGTTGAAATCAGGCATGTCCGATAATAGACTGCCGATATTATCGGCCGATAAATGCTTTAAAATGTAATATCGGAAATGATCGGTATCGGTTTCAAAAAGTAAAATGTATGACTTTTTAAAACGCCGCTGTGTACACGGACGTAGGGAGAAGTACAGAGCGCCAATAAACCTTAAAGGAACTGCCTTTACGTGCCGGTCCAATCACATAATATCTACTGCTTTTCACACACACAAGTGAATGCAATGCATACTTGGTCAACAGCCATACAGGTCACACTGAGGGTGTCCGTATAAACAACTTTAACACTGTTACAAATATGCGCCACACTGTGAGCCCACACCAAACAAGAATGACAAACACATTTCGGGAGAACATCCGCACCGTAACACAACATAACAAATACCCAGAACCCCTTGCAGCACTAACTCTTCCGGGACGCTACAATATACACCCCCCCCCCCGCTCACCTCAACCTCCTCATGCTCTCTCAGGGAGAGCATGTCCCAAATTCCAAGCTGCTGTTTTGAGGCATGTTAAAAAAAATAATGCACTTTGTGACTTCAATAATAAATATGGCAGTGCCATGTTGGCATTTTTTTCCCCCCCATAACTTGAGTTGATCTATTTTGGAAAACCTTGTTACATTGTTTAATGCATCCAGCGGAGCATCACAACAAAATTAGGCATAATAATGTGTTAATTCCACGACTGTATGTATCGGTATCGTTTGATATCGGAATCGGTAATTAAGAGTTGGACAATATCGGAATATCGGCAAAAAAACCATTATCGGACATCTCTAATTACCATAGTAACTAGTATATCATGTAAAAACGCAGATTCCAACCATTGAAATACTTTGTATAATTCAAGACTTACGGTCATTTGAAAACATCACTGCACATCATAATGGCAGCTACAGTTTTGATATTAAAGATCTAAAAAATAATAATTTGGTAATGTGCGGCCTTTTCATTACTTTGGAACAAACATCTCCCTCTCGTTAGCATCAGCCACGTTTTGCTATGCTGGTCAATCTCCGCTCAGGAAGTAATAAAGGAAGCTCCTGGGGCAAATGACAGATTTTTTACATTGAAATCGTCTGCCACAAAAAAAAAAAGTCACATTTTTTGATGAAATTGATATATTGCCCAGGCGTAGTTTTAACCTTACAGTGGTTAACTTCTTTTTACACTTGCAGGAGGGCAACAGAAGGCACGCTAGAGACACATGCCACTTTTACATTGATTTGTTTTAATGAATTACTATGGAACCTGTTGATGTTGCCTTTTTTGGCTAACTCACTGACTCATGTCAACATAAGTGGAATCAAAATGAGCCATTGCCTGCACATTTACCCATGATTTTTGCCAGAGATTTAAAGAAAATGGGCAAAAATAAAGGATTTTTGGTGTTATCATATTCCCACATCTTCTGTTCTCGTGACAATCTTATCCAACTAGTAGGGTTGTGAATCTTTGGGCACCACACGATTCGATTCAGAATCAATATTCTTTAATAACACTGGGTGCTAATTCTATGATTAACTACATTCCTCCATAAAATAGATAAACAGCTCTGATAAATGTGTATTACTTAAAAGAAAAGTGGTTGTGCTCAACAAAATGCTACCTAAACATTTAATAAAAGTCAAATACAAATAAGGCAACAAGAGAAATAAATCTGTACAGCAGATTTGGGCTTTTATATAGGATTTTCCTGAAAAAAAACGTAGTTTAAAAAAAAAAATCAATTAAAAATAGTTACAAATAAAAATTGCGATTAATTCGAAAATGTATTCTTTTCAGTGTTTCCCATAAACTGCCAAGATACCTGTGGCGGCGGGGGCGTGGCTATGGGCGTGGTCACTGTGACACCATCGAGTAATTTGCATAATTTACTACAATGATTTGATTTTCTCTAAAAAGGCTCAAAAAATTCATACTTACTAATGAATAATAACAGTTTTGTTTTAAACGTCCATCCATCCATCCATTTTACAATATAATTACAACACTTTATGTACATATTTATATACAGATTTGAACCATAAGTTATTCACTGACATATATTTATTAATTGTGGTTCTTACAAAAAATATATCTTATAAAATATACAAGCTAAAATGTCTCAAAGCTCTGCCCCTTTAATTAGTGCATACTAAATAATTTAACTTTAGCCTACTACTACAACCATATTATTTACCAGCAACATAAAGTGAAACAGAGGCAGAGGTGTCCTGCCACAGTCAGTAACAAATAAACAGAAAACAGTAGTGGTGGTAGATAGACACAGAGCTTCATCAAACATCTGATCCACTGAACAAAGAGCTCCAAAAATCTTGAACTTTAGACTGCCATCAGTTTTACTCCCTACACTTAACCATGTGTTTCCTACTGCCTGCAGACTTTGCACCCTTTGTTATATACACATGTTGTGTTTCTAATATAAATACATTTAATAAAGTCAAATACAAATAAGGCAACAAGAGAAGTATCCTACACTTCTCTTTTGTAAAGTAAATCTGAACAGCCGATATGGGCATCTACATCAACTATATGATTTGCCTGAGAAGCTGGAGAGGACAAAAATAAAATAAAATAAAATAAAAAAATGTATTTTTATTTGTGGCGGACGTAATTCTTTCGTGGCGGGCCGCCACAAATAAATGAATGTGTGGGAAACCCTGCTTTTACACCCCTGCCAACTACTAAAATGCTTTCATACATGCGCTTATCTTTAATCCAATAGTTTACGATCTAAAAAACAAACACTAAATTACTGAAGTTGGTCAGCTGTTGTGCAATCCACGTCAATACTGCTGGCTTTTATTTTGAAGCTTACTTTGAACTGCACAGGAAGCGATTGTGTGCCCTTATTTATATTGTAGCAATTATTGCTCCTGTTTAGGGGACCGAATTCTGTCGTCACGACAAATTCACATAAAATCAAACAATGCCATATATCCACACCTTGGTGACGTCACGTCCGTTTACAGACTTGGCACCGGCTCAAGCATTTGGCGGGGAAACCCGCAGTCAAGCACTTTGAGCGGACTCAGTCGGACTGCCTCTCGATAATGTTGCAATATTCCATTTCAACAAACCAAAGCTCAATTTTTCAAAATGCGCTAGCTCAATGCTAATTTACATTGGATTTGCCATAGACGTGCTGCTGATTGTCCATGGCAATTTCAACACCTCTCAATTTGGTAATGAAACTACATCTAAGATACAGGTTACAATTAAACATATGTTGTGTAATGCAGTGGTCCTTTTTCTAACTGCGGACCGGTCAACGCTTGAAAATTTGTCTCACGGACCGGGGGGATTTTTAAAAAATTGTTTTTGTCATAAAAAAATACAATCATGGTGCTTACGGACTGTATCCCTGCAGACGGTATTGATCTATATCAGGGGTGACCAACGCGGTGCCCGCGGGCACCAGGTAGCCCGTAAGGACCAGATGAGTAGCCCGCTGGCCTGTTCTAAAAAATAGCTCAAATAGCAGCACTTACCAGTGAGCTGCCTCTATTTTTTAAATTTTATTTATTCACTAGCAAGCTGTTCTCGCTTTGCTCGACGACATTTTTAATTCTAAGAGAGACAAAACTCAAATAGGATTTGAAAATCCAAGAAAATATTTTAAAGACTTGGTCTTCACTTGTTTAAATAAATTCATTAATTTTTTTACTTTGCTTCTTATAACTTTCAGAGAAAAAATACAACCTTAAAAATGATTTTAGGATTTTTAAACACATATACCTTTTTACCTTTTAAATTCCTTCCTCTTCTTTCCTGACAATTTAAATCAATGTTCAAGTAAATTAATTGTTTTTATTGTAAAGAATAATAAACCAATTTTAATTTAATTTTTCATTTTAGCTTCTGTCTTTTCGATGAAAAATATTTGTGAAATATTTCTTCAAACTTATTATGATTAAAATAAAAAAAAAATATTCTGGCAAATCTAGAAAATCTGTAGAATCAAATTGAAATCTTATTTCAAAGTCTTTTGAATTTCTTTTAAAATGTTTGTTCTGGAAAATCTAGAAGAAATAATGATTTGTCTTTGTTAGAAATATAGCTTGGTCCAATTTGTTGTATATTCTAACAAAGTGTAGATTGGATTTTAACCTATTTAAAACATGTCATCAAAATTGTAAAATTAATCTTAATCAGGAAAAATTACTAATGATGTTCCATAAATTTTTTTTTTTTAATTTTTCAAAAAGATTCGAATTAGCTAGTTTTTCTCTTCTTTTTTTCGGTTGAATTTTGAATTTTAAAGAGTCGAAATTGAAGATAAACTATGTTTCAAAATTTAATTGTCATTTTTTTCGTGTTTTCTCCTCTTTTAAACCGTTCAATTAAGTGTAAATATAATTAATTATTAATAATAACATAGAGTTAAAGGTAAATTGAGCAAATTGGCTATTTCCGGCAATTTATTTAAGTGTGTATCAAACTGGTAGCCCTTCGCATTAATCAGTACCCAAGAAGTAGCTCTTGGTTTCAAAAAGGTTGGTGACCCCTGATCTATATTGATATATAATGTAGGAACCAGAAATATTAATAACAGAAAAAACAACCCTTTTGTGTGAATGAGTGTAAATATGGGAGAGGGAGGTTTTTGGGGTTGGTGCACTAATTGTAAGTGTATCTTGTGTTTTTTATGTTGATTTAATAAGAAAAATATATATATATATATTTTTTACATTCTTGTGCGGCCCGGTACCAATCGATTGTGGTGGTTGGGGACCACTGAGTACAATACTTTCAATATAAACACTCAAAAGAAAATACTGGCCCATTCAACTTCATGGCAAAGACTACTTCTTAACAGACCGTGGCCTATACACTACTGCCATTTAGCGTCTTGGAAATCCAACTGCATGCAAAGTCTATGTATTACAGTAGAGTACATAAAATGAGACACAGAAGTGTAAGAAAACGATAGCTGGACAGCACAGCTCAGTGGAAAGTGTTCAATTAAAAACAAACAATTGCTTTTTAAACAATGAAAATGTATAAACAAACAAAAGTACCAACAATTGGTACCGTTGTCTACAGGTATCTATTCAAATGTGCTTAGCGATAATGGTGACAACACACATGCTGACATAAACGGGAACATTTTTCATAAAAAAATGCTACCTATGGGTTTTAAATGCTGACGTTGGCCGAAGCGGGTGCTTTTTAGTAATGCAATTAAAAACGGACCAGGACTTGATGAGTTAGATCAGTGGTCCCCAACCACCGGGCCGCGGACCGGTAACCGATTGGTACCAGGCCGCACAAGAAATTAAAAAAAAAAAATATATATATTTTTATTAAATTAAAGTTAAAGTTAAAGTACCAATGATTGTCACACACACTAGATGTGGTGAAATTTGTCCTCTGCATTTGACCCATCCTCTTGTTCACCCCCTGGGAGGTGAGGGGAGCAGTGGGCAGCAGCGGTGCCGCGCCCGGGAATCATTTTGGTGATTTAACCCCCAATTCCAACCCTTGATGCTGAGTGCCAAGCAGGGAGGTAATGGGTCCCATTTTTTTTAATAGTCTTTGGTATGACTCGGCCGGGGTTTGAACTCACAACCTACCGATCTCAGGGCGGACACTCTAACCACTAGGCCACTAATCAACATAAAAAACACAATATATGGATTATATATCAATATAGATCAGGGGTCACCAACCTTTTTGAAACCAAGAGCTACTTCTTGGGTACTAAATAATGCGAAGGGCTACCAGTTTGATACACACTTAAAAAAATTGCCAGAAATAGCCAATTTGCTCAATTTACCTTTAACTCTGTTATTATTAATAATTATTGATATTTACACTTAATTTAACTGTTTAAAAGAGGAGAAAACACGAAAAAAATGACAATTACATTTTGAAACATAGTTTATCTTTAATTTCGACTCTTTAAAATTCAAAATTCAACCAAAAAAAGAAGAGAAAAACTTTTAAAAAAAATAATGGAACATCATTAGTAATTTTTCCTGATTAAGATTAATTTTAGAATTTTGATGAAATGTTTTAAATAAGTTTAAAATCCCATCAACACTTTGTTAGAATATATAACAAATTGGACCAAGCTATATTTCTAACAAAGACAAATCATTATTTCTTCTAGATTTTCCAGAACAAAAATTTTAAAAGAAATTCAAAAGACTTTGAAATAAGATTTAAATTTGATTCTACAGATTTTCTAGATTTGCCAGAATTTTTTTTTTTGAATTTTAATCATAAGTTTGAAGAAATATTTCACAAATATTCTTCATCGAAAAAACAGAAGCTAAAATGAAGAATTAAATTACAATTTATTTATTATTCTTTACAATAAAAAAAAAAAATGTACTTGAACATTGATTTAAATTGTCAGGAAAGAAGAGGAAGGAATTTAAAAGGTATATGTGTTTAAAAATCCTAAAATCATTTTTAATGTTGTATTTTTTCTCTAAAATTGTCTTTCTGAAAGTTATAAGAAGCAAAGTAAAATAGAGGCAGCTCACTGGTAAGTGCTGCTATTTGAGCTATTTTTAGAACAGGCCAGCGGGCTACTCATCTGGTCCTTACGGGCTACCTGGTGCCCGCGGGCACCGCGTTGGTGACCCCTGATATAGATCAATACAGTCTGCAGGGATACAGTCCGTAAGCACACATGGTTGTATTTCTTTATGAAAAAAAAACACAAACCCCCCCCCCGGTCCGTGGGACAAATTTTCAACAGCTACAAAAAGGTTGGGGACCACTGAGTTGGATGATTGATTGAGACTTTCATTAGTAGATTGCACAAAACAGTACATATACCGTACAATTGACCACTAAATGGTAACACCCGAATACGTTTTTCAACTTGTTTAAGTCGGGGTCCACGTTAATCAATTTATGGTAAATGGGTTCCAATACATTCTGATTGTTTTAAAACTGCCTGGATAGTTAATACATTTTACGATGAACAGTTTGACACCGGACCTGATAACTTGACTTGACATGATTTTCCGTAGAGAACAGGTGTGCAGAAGATTGGATAGATTTAAAAAACACACACACAAAAAAAACAACTATGTATCGTCCTTCAGTATGACGCATAACGTAAACAGGAAGTGGCATTTTAATAATTGATAAGATTCATTAAAATGCAAAGCCACAGCTCCAAAGTTGGTGTGGTGGAGCAAACACTCTTGATTTATTCACAAAGAACTTTAAACAAAGTGAATATGAAAAAAATAAAAAATTAATAGGTGCCTGGTACTTTCTGCAGTTTGGTTGAAAAATGTCTCCGGCCACCATTGGAGAAAATGTTGTGTAAAGGGTTGTCATTTCATACAAACGCATCAAAGTCACGTGAAGGAAAACAAGTTGGTGCTAATCTTCTAGTGGCTCGGACGGTTATCCTTACCAGCGGAGTCTCAATGGACATGACATCATGCTCTTAAATGGGGCTGATGGACAAAGCCTCATAGCAGCATCCATTCTCAGCCATCCTCTCACACACACACACACACACACACACACGCACGCACACACACACTCTACTGTTTGACACGGAATATCACGGAAATTGAAATAGAAGTGACTGAAATGCTGTCATCGTAGGGGAGAAAAGAGCATTTGTCTGGGGAAATAACTACAAATGTGCGCTACATTCGTTAACCGTAGGGGTGTAACGGTACACAAAAAATCTCGGTTCGGTACCGTACCTCGGTTTAGAGGTCACGGTTCGGTTCATTTTCGGTAGAGTAAGAAAACAACAAAATATAAATGTTTTGGTTATTTATTTACCAAATTTGTAAACAATGGCGTTCTCCTTTTAACATTGGGAACACTATAATAATTCTGCCCACGTTAATCAACATTAAACCGCCTCAAGTTGTTGCTCAGACTAAATAAAATGACAAAACTTTTCTTCCATTTATAAAAAGTGCAACATTAAACAGTTTCAAGTCAACTCATCATGCTTAATTTATTACAGCATTTGGGAAGCCTGTAGTTGATTTTTATTATGTAAATGATATGTTTTTTTTTTTATCAACATGTGATAGCAGGGACCCTGCCATTCAAAACTAGGCTGCTGCATTACTAATGATTATGTAACTATAGCTGAAAAAATAGTACAATAGCAATAGGAGAGACTATTCATCCCTGAACACCATGGAGTTCATGTAGGCTTTATGATGCACTTACATTATTATATCAACTATCAGAGACAGAAACTCTTCTTTTAACATAATGTCCTTTTTTGCTGCTTCAACACAGTACTGACAGAGACAGGCAGAAGGAAGCGGAGCAGTTTGTTAAGACTTTAGCTTAGGCGGCTACTTTATATGTTCGTGTGGAAACTCGTTCGGTACACCTCCGAACCGAACCCCCCCATACCGAAACGGTTCAATACAAATACACGTACCGTTACACCCCGAGTTAACCGTGTTACAAAAAAAGATCAATTAGACCAGGGGTGTCCAAACTTTTTCCACTGAGGGCCGCACACTGAAAAATCAAAGCAAGCTGGGGCCATTTTGATATTTTTTTTATTTTAAAAAACAATACAATATATGTATACAAAATATACATTAAGGCCTCCACTCAGGCTTGATCCCGGGGACCCCAAAGGGTTTTGGTCCAAAAAATATTTAAAATATGTCATTATTCAGTATTATTATCTCTAGATCAACATTAGGTCTATCTGTCAATATAAAGTTTTTAAAGATTTAAGTCGTATGCTCTTTTTGTCAAAGAAAACCCTGTTTTTTTTCATGGAAAAAACACAAAATATGCAATATTTTCACCCAATAAAATTTTTAAGAGGAATATTTTCAGATTGTATAATAATTGGAGCCTTAAAAAGGTCAATAACTCAGAACACCATTGATTTTAATTCATTATTATTTTTTGAGCAATGACACTTAAAAACAAATCACACAAAAATTATTGGGGAACCAAAAGGGTCCTACTCATTAAAGTGTTAAAAAATAAATTATAAATTTTTTTTACTGTTTATTTTTAACACAGTAATCTCGATCCGTCAATTATACGTTGTATTGTTGTTTATGTTTTTTGTTTGTTCGCTTTAGGCCCTTCTTTTAAATAAAAAAAAAAAAAAAAAAGCTAGATTTTTTATATGGCAAACACAAAATATGCAACATTTTCCCAAAAAAATATCTCAAAGTGCAATATTTAATGTGACGTATTTGGAGCCTTGGATAGGTCAATAATTCATAATAACATTGATTTTGATTCATTATTATTTTTTAAAGAAAGAAACAGCCTGCATGGCAACTTTGTGTTATTAGAGTAAACATTGCAACATTTTCTTGTTACATCTCACCTGTTTGGTCTTTCATACCACTTTTTATGTTTTTAATCGTATTTTAAAATGGGCCGTGGGGCCATTAAAAAATGACCTGCGGGACGCACTTTGGACACCCCTGAATTAGACTGATACATAATGTTGGATATAGAGAACATACAAACCCTTTATTTATTGAGTCAAAATATTAAAGTTCGATGATTTGGTAAAATTGCAAACAGCTAAAATGATGTACAAAGCAAACTATAACGTGCTACCAAAGAACGTAAAACAATTCTTCTCAACTAAAGAGGAGAATTATAACCTTAGAGGAAAATCTAATTTAAAACATTTGTATGTACGTACAACACTTAAAACCATTAGCATATCAGTATGTGGAATTAAACATTGTACTGATATGATCCAGTTTAAGAGGTTGTTCACATTAATAGTGCTTACAAAGTACAAAGAATTATGAGAATTACTTTCAACCTTATTGAAAATAAGATATCCTTCATCTCAGTATGTTAATAATGACTGAATTGATTAATTACATATTACAAAACTGTTGTATGTACTAATTCACAGGTGTCATTCTATTATAAAAAGGTCGGAAAATGATGTATATATTTGTAAACGCTCTGAAGTGGGAAAGGGGTAGGATTAAATAAGCTTTGCTTCTTCCTACTCCTTTTCGGACATGATGTAAAGTGAAATGATATGATGTATTATGCTGTAAGTGTGTTCATGTTCGAAATAAACTAAAGAGAGAAAGAAAGAAAAGAAATGAATCATCTTTACGGGGACGAAAATGTTGAAACTAGGGCTGCAACTAACGATTAATTTGATAATCGATTAATCTGTCGATTATTACTTCGATTAATAATCGGATAAAAGAGACAAACTACATTTATATCCTTTCCAGTATTTTATTGAAAAAAAAAAAACAGCATACTGGCACCATACTTATTTTGATTATTGTTTCTCAGCTGTTTATACATGTTGCAGTTTATAAATAGATAGATAGATAGTACTTTATTGATTCCTTCAGGAGAGTTCCCTCAGGAAAATTTAAATAAAGGTTTATAAAAAAATATATATATATAAAAAAAATTCCTCTGCGCATGTGCATAGCATAGAGCAGGGGTCGGCAACCCGCGGCTCTAGAGCCGCATGCGGCTCTTTAGCGCCGCCCTAGTGGCTCTCTGAAGCTTTTTCAAAAATGTATGAAAAATGGAAAAAGATGAGGGGAAAAAATATATATTTTTTGTTTTAATATGGTTACTGTAGGAGGACAAACATGACACAAACCTCCCTAATTGTTATAAAGCACACTGTTTGTATTAAACATGCTTAACTGATTCGAGTATTTGGCGAGCGCCGTTTTGTCCTACTAATTTTGGCGGTCCTTGAACTCACCTTAGTTTGTTTACAATGTATAACTTTCTCCGACTTTCTAGGACGTGTTTTATGCCACTTCTTTTTCTATCTCATTTTGTCCGCCAAACTTTTAACGTTGTGCGTGAATACACAAAGGTGAGTTTTGTTGATGTTATTGACTTGTGTGGAGTGCTAATCAGACATATTTGGTCACTGCATGACTGCAAGCTAATCGATGCTAACATGCTATTTAGCCTAGCTGTATGTACATATTGCATCATTATGCCTCATTTGTAGCTATATTTGAGCTCATTTAGTTTCCTTTAAGTCATCTTAATTCAATGTATATCTCATGACACACTATCTGTTTGTATTATGGCTTCTAATTTGTTGCGGCTCCAGACAGATTTGTTTTTGTATTTTTGGTCCAATGTGGCTCTTTCAACATTTTGGGTTGCCGACCCCTGGCATAGAGCCAACGAATCGATGACTAAATTAATCGCCAACTATTTTTATAATCGATTAGTTGTTGCAGCCCTAGTTGAAACGCTAACTAAGTCTGTGAACAAACTATAAACATGTCTTCCGATGCCAGGAATTGTAGCGTCTTAAACATCGCTATTAAGTTCCCGATAACGTGACAACTGCTAATGCTAGTATAATAATACAAGCGTTAAGGCAGGGGTCGGCAACCCAAAATGTTGAAAGAGCCATGTTGGAGCCTATCTATATTATTTCTTTATTAATTGTGTTGACAATGAAATCAAATAATGCCAATGATGATGTTGATGAATTATTGGACGTTTTAGATGAATCATGATTGACTGATTGTTTTCAGCTGCTCGCGCTCCTCCTGGTGAGCCACTTCCTCCTCCTGTGATTAACAAGACAGGACAGCTGGGGGCTCCCTTTGTCCGGCTATCATGTTGAAGGAGTGAGGAGTGAAACAGTTTATTTACCGCCAAATAAGTTATTTTGATTATGTTGAAGTCAACCACGGAGAATATTTTTTGTTTGTGAAAATAAATGATGACCATTTGGAATCTAGAAATATCTCCGCAAGTGCTTGTTAAAGAATTTAGTGAGTCATAGACCTCCTCCTCAGGACTACTCTGCTATCTTTATTTTTATTTTCTCGAACCTTTTGAACGCAAGAGTAGCCGTAACAAGCCATATTGGACCAAAAATACAAAAAAAAAAAATCCTTCTGGAGCAGCAAATAATTAAAAGCCTTATATAAGTCTTATTATGAAGGCAACACATACGTAAGTGTCTATATTACCTATTAACTATCAAAACGACTATGTTTCGCAGGCTGACGCAAATCTTTGTTGGTAGAAATGTTGAAATGTAATATTTATTCTACCAATTTTTGTAACATTGGAAAACATTAGTAAAACGGAGGCTTCTCAGAGGGTGAGATAACTCCTGGAAATGACTGGCTTAGAATGGCCAAAGGTATAAATGTGAGTGTCCAAGTTAAAGGAAACGGCAGGCTGTCTTCTTCTAGTGGATTTATTACAATCTTTGGCAAGCTGGGTAACGTTTGCTGTGGTCTGGAACAACATGGCACACAAACAACTATCAGAAATGCAGCCAATATTGCATACAGATAATGTGTCATGAGACATACGAATATGAATTAAATACAGCGAGGACATAAGTAAAGGAAATTAAATGAACTCAAATATAACTACAAATGAGTCATAATGATGCAATATGTACATACAGCTAGCCTAAATAGCATGTTAGCATTGATTAGCTTGCGGTCATGCAGTGACCAAATATGCCTGATTAGCACTTCACACAAGTCAATAACATCAACAAAGCTCGCCTTTGTGCATTCACGCACAGCATAAAAAGTTTGTCGGACAAAATGAGACAAAGAAGGCATAAAACACGTCTTTCTGTGGCAGCGAAAGTTGCACATGTAAACAAACTACGGTGCGTTCAAGTTCAAGGACCGCCGAAATTAGTAGGACAAAACGGTGCTCATCAAATCCTCTCATCAGTGAAGCATGAATAATATAAACAGTGGGATTTCTAACAATTAGGAAGGTTTGTGTCATGTTTGGTCTCTTACAGAAACAGTATTAAAACAAAAATTATAATTTTTTTCCCACCATATTTTCCATTTTCATACATTTTTGAAAAAGCTCCAGGGAGCCACAATGGCTCCCTGGACACAGCTCAGTGTAAAAAGTTCAATTAAAAAAAAACCTCAATTGTTTTTAAACAATTAAAATGTATAAACGAACATGGAAATATGAGGCTATAAAACGAAGGTACCGAACAACGTTACAGAAAACTGCTTTGACATAGTAACAACTAGTGACTTTATGACGTTACGATTTACAACACAAATAATCTTGAGTACCTCTCAACACTGGTTACCTTGCGTAAAACACAGAGGCAACTTTTGAGCACTTTGCAATTTTTTTTTAAAGATACCGTATACCGCCATTTGGACTAAAAATGCCGCGGTATCAGTCTTGGTCCATACCGCCCAGCACGAGTGAGTTGTGAGATTTTCATCCCTACAAAATATGGTTTTACGTAAATCGATACATGATAATATCAACCTAATTCAGTCAGTGCCTTAAAAGTAACGAATTGTACTGAATTTGGTACCCATTTCTAATTGTGTTACTAAATTATTTTGCTTTGGCTTAATGCTTAAAAACAACTTTTCTAACGTGCAGGTACCTGTTTTTGTGAGATCTGCATAAGACCTGGAAATGTGAAATCAAACCAGGGAGGCCTGATGGACATATTTTGCCTTAGTCAAAACAGACTAACTCCATATAAGTTTACTCTAAGAGCTTTTTCACGAGTCTAGCATTTTTATTCAGTTGTACTCAATAAGTTCTTTATTTTTCCTCTATCCTCTTGTTGTGGGGCAGACTGGCTCAAACATGCACATGAATGCTCAAAATCGTCGCTGTTACCGTTTCCAATGCAAAGTGGTGTATGGTTCCAAGTTATATTTGTCAGTAGACTCCATATGAAGGCCAGAAAAACCACAACATGGCAGACGGGTTGCAGACACAGTTGAAGGGAGCTTGGAGTGAAGGAAGACTTTGGCAAGCCAAATAAGAACGCCCACAAAAGACTCATTCTGAGGAGACCGTCAGAAAGCGGCTTGAAGATGGCAGGTAAAACATAATCTATGCAACATTCAGAGCAGGGGTGTCAAAGTCATTTTAGATGGGGGGGGGGGGCACAAAAATCTACTCCCAAGTGGGCCGGACTGGTAAAATCACAGTACGATTATTTAAAAATAAAAACAAACTTCTGATTATTTACCATGTTTAAAAATAGAACAAGCACATTCTGAAAATGTACAAATCCTGTTTTTTTTACACTTACATGTTGCGGTTAATAGTATTCTATCTCTATTTGTCGTTATTTATATTCTCTGAATAAATTATGTGATAATATTTATCAGTCAACTCATTGGTGTTAATTGTCAATCTATCAAGATAAAAAAAATGGTATCAAAATGATAGTACAGTATGTTATTTACGTAGTTTGATCATTTCCCTCGACTAATGTACTAACATGTGGGTTATTTTGTACATACCGTATTTTTCGGGAAGAATTACTATCGCGACATCCGGTGGACACATTTAGAACAGCTGTTTCTTTCAGTCAGATATTTCAGGTTAATTTTTATACTTCGCAAACTCATCCCTCGGGCCGTACGTTTGACACTTCTGATTTAGACCAATGCACCACAATTACAAGTTATGTAGACCACATGAATGTAGAAACATGTTTTAAAGGCCTACTGAAACCCACTACTACCGACCACGCAGTCTGATAGTTTATACATCAATGATCTCAGTGGCCTAGTGGTTAGAGATCGGTAGGTTGGAGTTCAAATCCCACATACCAAAGACTATAAAAATGGGACCCATAACCTCCCTGCTTGGCACTCAGCAACATAGGGTTGGAGTTGGGGGTTAAATCACCAAAATGATTCCCGGGCGCGGCGCCGCTGCTGCCCACTGCTCCCCAAGGGGATGGGACAAATGCAGAGGACAAATTTCACCACATCTAGTGTGTGTGTGACAATCATTGGTACTTTAATCTTTATGAAATCTTAACATTGCAACACATGCCAATACGGCCGGGTTAGATTAGTAAAGTGCAATTTTAAATTTCCCGCGAAATATTCTGCTGAAAACGTCTCGGTATGATGACGTTTGCGCGTGACGTCACGGATTGTAGCGGACATATTGGGACACCATTGTGGTCAGCTATTAAGTCGTCTGTTTTCATCGCAAAATTCCACAGTATTCTGGACATCTGTGTTGGTGAATCTTTTGCAATTTGTTTAATGAACAATGAAGACAGCAAAGAAAGCTGTAGGTGGGAAGCGGTGTATTAGCGGCCGGCTGCAGCAACACAACCAGGAGGACTTTGATTTGGATAGTAGACGCGCTACCGTGAGTACAGTTTTGGCTTCCCAACATTTGATCGCTTGCCCTTACATGCGTGCCGCTATGTGCATGTCACGTACGTAACTTTGGGGAAATATATGTGCTGTATGAACTTTGCGGAGGTGAACGGTACTTTGGGCTGTGGGATTGAGTGTGTTGTGCTGGTGTTTGATTTGTATTGGTGGGTTATATGGACGGGAGGGGGGAGGTGTTTGTTATGCGGATTAATTTGTGGCATATTAAATATAACCCTGGTTGTGTTGTGGCTAATAGAGTACCGGTATATATATATATATGTCTTGTGTTTATTTACTGTTTTAGTCATTCCCAGCTGAATATCAGGTCCCACCCGCCTCTCACAGCATCTTCCCTATCTGAATCGCTTCCACTGCCCTCTAATCCTTCACTCTCACTTTTCTCATCCACAAATCTTTCATCCTCGCTCAAATTAATGGGGTAATCGTCGCTTTCTCGGTCCGAATCGCTCTCGCTGCTGCTGGCCATGATTGTAAACAATGTGCAGATGTGAGGAGCTCCACAACCTGTGACGACACGCTACTTCCGGTACAGGCAAGGCTTTTTTTTTATCAGCGACCAAAAGTTGCAAACTTTATTGTCCATGTTTCTCTACTAAATCCTTTCGGCAAAAATATGGCAATATTGCGAAATGATCAAGTACGACACATAGAATGGACCTGCTATCCCCGTTTAAATAAGAAAATTTCATTTCATTAGGCCTTTATATGTGGTAAAAATAAACATATGACCCCTTTAAAATACTGGTCAATATGTATTCTAGCAATAAATCTAAGGATTTTGGCATTCGATTAATGGACATTTTATTTGCTTACACAAAAACCCTGTTATATGATGGTGAAGTAAGTGTAAAATGTAAAAAACAGACCTCTAAAAAATTCAAACCGAATTTGGGGACAAAAATAACCTGGGGGAGTTTAAAGAAAAAAAATACAACTTAAATTGATTTTAAGTCAAAAGATAAGGGTTTAACCTGGGGGAGTTTAAAGAAAAAAAAAATACAACTTACAGTCACGATCAAAAGTTTACATACACTTGATGGCTACCAAAAGCGCCTTATTGCAGTGAAACTTGCCAAGGGACATGTAAACAAATATTAACATTGCTGTATGAATACTTATGACCCAGCAGATTTGCTCACATTTTCAGTAGACCCATAATAAATTCATAAAACAACCAAACTTCATGAATGTTTTTTGTGACCAACAAGTATGTGCTCCAATCACTCTGTCACCAAAAAATAAGAGTTGTAGAAATAATTGGAAACTCAAGACAGCCATGACATTATGTTCTTTACAAGTGTATGTCAACTTTTGATCTTATGTAAATTGGTTTTAATTCAAAAGATTTCGGTTTGTGTTCCTGCTTGCAGCATTTCAGTACTGATCCAGTCTAGATATCCCAGGAGCTAAATCCACTACTTTGTAAGGTTTCTATACTTGCTTTCTGCTTCTCATTGATGTCAAAAAAAAAGAAAAAAAGTGGTGGATAATTGACGTAATTCAATCTTCAACCGTCATCACTCTGACACTCGCTGTTTATTGTGCGCTCCAGTTCATTTCTTTGCAGGAGGAGCTGCAACCTCACCCCGTGAGGCGTCTCTCCCACCCTTCTAAATAAAAAGGACGCATGTCCCGACATGTCAGCTTTGAGGCTGAGCCTTTTCAACCCATTACTACGAGCGTCTGCCCTCCATTCACTGCTCTCAAAGAGTCACCTGACCCAGAGGGTCGAGGGTCAAGTAACCTCCTACACTCACTCGGGGGCACGGAGACGCGAATGTGACAAGTCGTCGCTTCCAGAATCAAGCGGTCTTGAAGTTTGTCCTCTGCTCCTCGCATATCGGGTGACAGTACGACTTACCATGACAACGGTAACACAAAGTCAGCATTTAATCACTTTTCAGTAGGATTCATGTCAGTAGTATTACTACAAAACTGCAGAAAAGTTCAGTGGAACCACTAACCGCAACCAAATTATTAAATCCAGGTCAAGTGTGTTTTTCCTAGGACTGAAAGGGTGCATGCTTAAAGGGAACAACACTTTTTTGGGGGGGGGGGGTGTTAAATATTGCCTATGTTCACAATCATTATGAGAGACAAGAACACACGTCTTTATTTTACGATTTTAAAGATGCTAATGTTGTAGCCTTCAAAACCCTCTAAACCAGTGTTTTTCAAACACTGTGCCACGGCACACTACAGTCTGGTGTGCCGTGGGAGATTATCTAATTTCACCTAATTGGGTTAAAAATATTTTTTTGCAAACCAGTGATTATAATCCGCAAATGTGCCGCTGTTGAGTGTCTGTGCTGTCTAGGGCTCGGCAGAGTAACCGTGTAATACTCTTCCATATCAGTAGGTGGCAGCAGGTAGCTAATTGCTTTGTAAATGTCAGGAACATGGCTTGTCATGATCACAATATGCGGGAGGCAGCGTGTAGGTAAAAAAGGTATCTTACACTTAAACCACAAATAAACAAAAGGCGTGTGCCGCTAAGAAAAGGCATTGAAGCTTAGGGATGGCTATGCAAAACAAAACTAAAACTGAACTGGCTGTAAAGTAAACAAAAACAGAATGCTGGACGACAGCAAAGACTTACAGCGTGTGGAGCAGACGGCGTCCACAAAGTACATCCGTACATGCCATGACAATCAACAATTCCCCCACAAAGGATAGTGTCCGCACAACGTAAATAGTCTTGATTGCGAAAACAAAGCAGGTGCGGGGAATAGCCCTCAAGGAAGATATGAAACTGCTACGGGAAAATACCAACAAAACAGGAAAAGCCACCAAAATAGGAGCGCAAGACAACAACTAAAACACTACACACAGGAAAAAAAAAAACAACCTCCAAATAAGTCACGGCGTGATGTGACAGGTCGTGACAGTACACCTACTTTGAGACAAGAGCTATAGTCATGCATGCTTGGTTATGGTTTGAATTCATATCCAACAATTGCGAGAACAACTTTTTATTGTCAATATCGGCTACTGACTTTCATTTTGTGTTTTCTGCTGGTGGTGTGCCTCAGAATTTTTTCTATGAAAAAAAATGTGCCTTGGCTCAGAAAAGGTTGAAAAAGACTGCTGTAAACAACTTCAAAACCCTCCACCAACGTTTTATATACAAACTGCAAGTATATATATATTACAGATGCGCGGTTTGCGGACACAACTGCGGACTCTGCGGATAATCCGCGGGTCGGGCGGGTGCATGACGAAAAAAATAGATTTTAAATAGATTCGGGCGGGTGGCGGTTGAACCAATTCAGGAAAAAAAAAATACATACCGTATTTTTCGGACTATAAGTCGCAGTTTTTTTCATAGTTTGGCCATGGGTGCGACGTATACTCCGGAGCGACTTATGTGTGAAATTATTAACACATTATTGTAAAATAGCAAATAATATTATTTATCTCATTCGCGTCAGCGACGAAGCAAATGGCAGCCATCGTCACACACACGCCAACCAATAAGAATTTGGCGGGGGCGGGTCATGGCAGAGATGCATTGTGGGTTTTGGAATGCTAACTGCTCAGTCTTCTTTCTGCCTTGCATCGTCTATATTAGATATATAACAACGGGTGGGTGGCAGGCGGTTGTGGTTTTGATAAAATGTTAATTTGGGTGGATGGCGACTTTTGTGATGCAGTTGCGGATGAAATAACTGCCTATCCGCGCATCTCTAATATATATATATATATATAATGTAGTACAGTCACATTTATAACAATATGCAATATGTTCTATATTTACCCTATTTTAAGAATTTCCGGGATTGATTTATTCCGCGCATTGATTTTTGCTTCCATACGTCCTGACTTCTGGCAATAAGTGCGTGTTCCTACTTCCGGAATCAAACACGAGTGTTTTTGAATCATGGCAGACTTGGTAACACGACTATTTTCGGACAAATGAGGATTCACAACCATATACTTTTGAAGCTATGTATACTGCTGCTTATAGAAGCGAGCACAAAGGAAGAGTGAGACGGAAGCCAAAAGAGTGAGGTGAAATATGGAACTTGGAGACAAGCTAATTCGACATAAATGGAGTGCTTACCAAATTCAACAGGAAACGTCCCCGGCCAGCTGGGCCAGAACAAATGTCCATCGAGTGAGTCACTTTAATATCGATCATGATTCACGCAGCACGTCATGCGCTGTGTACAAACAAAACATGAAATGTGAGCTAATGCTTAACAGACACTGTAATATGATTGATCATATTTGTCAGTCAGTACAGATTGGTGTCTTATCACGTAGTGTTGTGCATTACAAACTCAAGTGCGTTTCGTGCTAACGTAGAAGCTATCTTATCTCTTGCCGTAGCTAGCTTTTACAGCTAATACTGTAGAATGGCGATGTTACTAGGCTACAAAAAAAGTTTCCCAGTGTTCGCTCTTACAATAGCAATGTCGCTGCAGCTTGGTTATTATGCAGGTTACAGAACGTAAATGAAGTATTGAATGCATTTTAAAGTGATTTAGAGGGAGAATTTATTGTTCTTATTAGTTTCATTGCTAGCCACCGAGAACTAGCCGATTTTTACATGTTAACGCCATAATAAACGTGTTAACTATAAATTTCAATAATGGTGCAAATTTTTGTAACGGGCGATTAACGCACACTATTTGACCGTGCCGCAGCGCGGGGAATTTGGCTGCTGTTTGCTTGCTACTGGCGAGCAGTAATGGACGAATGAAAGTCTACCTTACGGAAATATCAGGTTCAAAGCCATGGCTAGTTGTTCTCCCAGCAAGAAAGGACTATTTTTCACCTTGAGATTGCAGCAGATGCCTGCTGCTTGAGTCGTCAAGAGGTGGGTGGTGTTTCACTTCTGTATTTAGATTACAGTTAAGGTGCAGTGATAACATAACATTTACATTGTTACTGTGACTGATTTAGTAAGTAAAACGACATAAAAGCTAAACAGAAATTAAAGACGAAAGGAAGCATTTTTTTTTTATTGCAAACAGTCGATCCAACGTCAAAACACTTTCTCAAAGCAGTCACACACTTTTCCGGCATCAAAATAAAAGCGCTACGCTATACATCCGGTTTAACTGCAGTCCGGGTTTCCCCTTAATGTACTTGACTGGTGGTGCGCCACAGCTTAATTTTAGCCACCAACCCTATCTAAATAAAGTAATACAATCTATTGTAACAGAGTCTGGCACTCTTTAAGCTTTAATTGCCAATGTTATGCTAACAACGGGCCCGATTCCAACAAGTATTTCCTCCGTGCACTCAAGTCTGCCTCCGTGCTACCTTCCGAGACACATAACACTTCTTCATTCTCCGGAGACACAGTGTGTTCACAGACCCTGGGGAAAATGATCATCATAAAACACTAACATACACATTAACACCAGCACACTGCAAAAAGTCAGTGTTCAAAAACAAGAAGAAAAAAAATACAAAAAATTAGGGGTATTTTACTTGGACTAAGCAAAATTATCTGCCAATAGAACAAGAAAATTCGGCTTGTCAAGACTTTCCAAAACAAGTAAAATTAGCTAACCTCAATGAACCCAAAAATAAGTATATTCTCACTAATAAGTGCACTTTTCTTGGTAGTAAAAAAAGAAACCTTTTTGCTCAATATGTTGAAAAATATTCTTAAATTAAGTAAATGCTAGTGCCATTATCTTGACATAACGATATGCGCTCGGCATGATTTTTTTTTCATGCTTGAAGTAAGAAATTATTACTTTATAAAAGTAGTTTTATACTTGTGTTGATGACACAGCTTTGCATCAGTTGATATTCGAATTCCAAGCATGTTTTAATCAATATAGGTCATAAAAACTCAGCAACAAGCTGTAATATTTTACTGAGATAATTTAGGACCAAAACCCTTAAAACAAGTAAAACACTAACATAAAATCTGCTTAGTGAGAAGAATTATCTTATCAGACAGAAAATAAGCAAATATCACCCTTATTTGAGATATTTAATCTTACTTAGATTTCAGTTTTTGCAGTGCAGGTAGTTACAGTATGAATGGCTATATATACCGTATTTCCTTGAATTGGCGCAGGGAATATAGTATTCGCACGTCTAGAATTACTGCCGGGTCAAACTCGTTTCTCAAAACAATTAACGCATGCTTGGCCTTATCGCCGGTTTATTATTGAAGCTGGATCAAATTCGTTTCGCAAAATATTAATTTTATTATCGCATGTCTATAATTTTCGCCGGGTCAAACTCGTTTCGCAAAATATTTAGCATATGGCTAGAACTTCCACCGGGTCAAATTCGTTACGTCACGAGTGACGCATCTGTCCTCCTTTTCAAAATGGAGGAAGCTGATTTCAGTAGTTTACAATCGCACAAAGGAAAAAAGATAAAGAGCTTTTCAGTAGGATTTAAGGTTCAAGCTATTGAATACCGGTACAGTATGCTAAAGAGAACAGTAAGCAGCTATGTTTTATTAATATACCGTAGCTGCGTGTGTGAAATACTGTATAAGTCATTAAATCACTCCCGCCTCCTGGTGGTAGAGGGCGCTGCCGCGCTAGTGATCCTTCTTGCGACTTCCGGTACTGCAGAAGAAGTGAACACACGCAGCAAGAGATTTATTTTTTCCCTCTGCCTGAACTTTTAACATGGAGGATCACATACAGGTATCTAAAATAAAACAGTTTTCTAAACTGGACTTTCAATCGAAGCAGGAGGTAATAATTAAAGGAATATCTCCATCGAAACAGAGACTTTTAAAACTGAAGAAAGAAAATAAGGAAGACTTCTATAAACAAGTTATCGATGCTTTTGGTCAGAAGGAGCTGCAAATGGACTCCATTTATAAGTACAGGTAAGACCATAATAACGTTTTTGTTAATTAAATGTGCTTTTCATGATGGTATGCTTACATCACACTCAAAGCGCACGCCTAAATTTTATGGATTCCTTTTGGTAAACGCCGGAGTGAGAAGAGGTTTTAAAATAATTACCGCATGCACGGCCATCCCGCCGGTTTCCGGTAAACGCAGGTGTGACAGGAGGTTTTAAATTAATTAACGCCCCTGCGGCTATTCAAGGAAATACGGTACTTTATTTGCGCACTATTGCCTAATGATTCACAGAAAATTTGGCTAGAAAAAGACGTACGTTGATCACCGGAACGTGCTCCCAAAACCGGAGTGATGGCGTAAACCAGTTATGTCAATCTCAAGGCCCAGGGGCCAGATTTGGCCCGCCACATCATTTTATGTGGCCCACAAATGTGTCAATAAAGTTATTTATCTTTTCTTAATAAATGTATTTTTTATTTCCATTTTAACAGAATAAAAATATGCAAATACCGCATGACATTGCATACCTTTTAAACTTTAACATTATCCAATATAGCAAAAAATATATTATACTTTCCAGACATTTTATTTTGTTAAAATACTTACATTTCTGTTTGACTTATGGTTTTAGAGCGAGTTATCCATCAAATTGTACACTGTAAAAATGTGCTATGTTTTTTTTTTTTTACAGCATATTACTGTAAATTGAAAAAAACTCTACCACTGTTTTTATACGGGACATTCTGTGGACTGAGCTGCCAGTGTTATTACTGTAAGATCTATGGTTGTTATTTTTTTACTGGTAATGGTAAAACAGTATCAAATTGGCAGTTCAGTTGAGAAAATAAAATAAAAACGATCGTAAAGTTTTTCCATTTACCGTACTGTTGCAAAAAACACATTTTATAGAAAAATTCTGGTGATTGAGTTGCTAGTTTTTTTATTGTAAAAAAATACAGATTTTTTTTACAGTGTATGTAAAAAAAAATAAAAATAATCAAATGCATAGGCAAATTCATATATCATGTGTTGTTACAAGCGACCCTCTGAGGGAAACCATGACTACAATGTGGCCCTCAATGAAAATGAGTTTGACAACCCTAGCGTAAGCTATACACGCAGGGTTGTATGGCACGGAGGTACCGTGTCCGCGCTGTGTGCGTACTTTAATATATTGGAGATAAACCCGCGGACAGCGATCTTCACAATTTAAGATGACACTGGCGGCTTTTAATGAGAGATAGGCTCCCAATGCGAAGTAAGTGTGACGTCAGTCTTTTTGCAGCTTGCCTTTCTTCACGGACATAGCGAAGTATCTAGACCACAGGTGTCAAACTTAAGGCCTGGGGGCCAAATCTGGCCCGCCACATTATTTTATGTGGCCCGCGAAAGCCTGGAAATAAAATGCTTAATCTTTTCTTACTAAATATGTTTGTTCTTTCCCTATTGACATTACAAATCATGCACTGCATGCAAGTGCATATTTTTTTAAAATTCAATATTATCAAAATTAAAATATTATATTATCATGTATTACAAAAATAGTTTTTGTTAAATATTGTACTTAAATATCTGCTTGACTTATGATTTCAAAAGAAATTATCAATCAATTTGTAGACTGTAAAATTCACAGAAGATTTTACGGTTAAATTCCGCCGACTGAGTTTTTTTTTTTACCGTAAAATCAACTTTGGTACCGTTTTTTTCCCCATATGCAGTAAGACACTATAACATTAAAAAACAAACAAAAAAAACATTAAAACAAGATTTTACGGTAAAAACAAAAACTGACAGCTCAGTTGCTTGAATTTTACCGCTAAAAACAGTGGTATTGTTTTTCCATTCCATTCATTAATTTTTTTTTATAAGCTGTAAAAAAACATTGCTTTTACAGTAAAATGCTGGTGATTGAGCTGCCTGTTTTTAAAGTAAAATTAAAAAAAAAAAATTCTTAATGTATTATATATACACATGTATTTTAATATATTACCCATTGTTAAATGCGGCCCTCTGAGGGCAACCATAACTGCGATGTGGCTCTCAATGAAAACAAGTTTGACACCCCTGATCTAGACAGATGCTAGATTTGTTGCCAGTCCATTTTATGAAAAAATTAGTGACTAAAAGGATTGGAGAAATCCCTAAAAAGAATATCAACAAGGTACATTATAAAATAAGCAGCAACAATTGAAAAATAGAACACGTATTATGTAAGAAAAATATATATGTTAATACTATACTTAACAGATTTGTTTTAAATGTATATTCCATTTTATTTTGCCTTTTTAAAGAATATATGCATCTTAGCAAATGACGTCATATTGACCATGCCACCTAACCAAGCCCCCACCGCCACAGGCATTTTGGCAATTTAGGGCAAATCTAACAAAATAAAAATGTCTTACATTACGATCAAGCTTTGTCAGAGATGTTTTGTAATGTTATTTTGTGATACTTGCACCTAAAGAAATGCTAGTACATCAGTTTAGGAATATGTGGGGCGGGTGGTTGGGGGGATTTTTATGGCTGACTTGACTTGAGATATTGTATAAATTATTTTAACATGTTCTGGTCAAGTGCTTAATTACAAAATAATTAGCAGGCTGAATACTACATTTGATTAATTAATAGAGAAGGTTAAAACATTGTCATGCAGCAATATGATGACCGTTAACTTGTACAACATGTAATGTACAGAATATCAGAAGCATTTATTCAGGTAGAAATATCACAGACTACATCTGGGACAGGCTGCAGCCGCCCCCCCCCCCCCCCCCCCCCGCGCGACCCCAAAAGGGACAAGCGATAGAAAATGAATGGATGGATATTACCAAACATCTTTGATGATAAAAGGATGGTCATAAAAATCCACATTTTGTGTTATTAATATGTAAAACTCATATCTAAACATGGTGTAGATCCTCCTCTGAATGCAAGTGCTCCTAAAGCAGGACATTCTACATTCTTACAAAATCTGGCAGGCATTTAAAAAAAAAAAGTCATTAAATTGTGTTTGTCCTTTTTGTGATGAACTGTTAAATAAAACATTTCATTAAAGCAAATACATTTTTCATTCATGGTGTTAAAACTTGAAAATGATCTGTCTAGGGTACACTTATTAATGATGACAAATTATATCTACCTGGAATTAATTTTGAGTTAACTATGAAGAAAATTAATCGCAATTAAATATTTTAATCCTTTGACAGCCCTAGTTAGAAAGCGAAGAAAAAAAAGTTTGTCTTGTCTCATAATGATTGTGAACGATAGTCAGAAGTCCAAAAAAAGTGCAGTTCCTACTACTACTACTACTACAAAATAAAAGTTGCTACAGCTTAACGAGTGTTTTTTAACGTAAAAAATAAAGTAATGTAATTTATGAATGTATATATATAGTGCAATATATTTGGGAAAGTTCTTATCTTTTTGTGGCTGTTAAGTAAATGAAACAAGGTTGGTTGCATAAACAGTCACTCGCTGTAAGAAACCTGGCAAAACAGGAAGTGATCAGTAAGAAATGCGAATGACATGCAAAACAGCCAATCAGGTAACAGTATCAACTATCAAGTTTGGATGGGCCATCTTTCTGTCTCAGAGTTGATTCTCTGCATGGAGTGAGAAGAGAAATTGAAAATGAGAGAGCAAATAAATTGTCGATAGAACAGGAAAAGTCACCTCAACAGTTTCTTGGATTTTATCCAATACAGACCATAGTCCTTCACCGCGCTCATCTTTTCTTTTAAACCCTCTTTTATTCCCTATTTGGATGTAGGTAGGAACTTAAGTGCAGCGCTGTATAAATAAACTTAATAAAAAAATATCACAAAAGTGGTCATTTAAAATAATATTTTGGTTCAATATATTTAAATAATTACAGCATGACATTAATTTATTTCCATACTTAAAATAAAAACAGACCACATTAAATGTTATACAGCTGTAACTTCCTGGCACTAAACCTGCAGAAATAGTTCTCAGGCTTCTGTATTATTTATATTTTCACTATTTTGTTACATTAAGCATTTCTTACGTTGTACTTATTTTTTCACCTTCATTTTAAGAGGTAACTTTTAAGTGTTCAAAGAGAGTTTAGAATTGTATTTTTGTGATTTCTATGCTTGTATTGACATTTCCTTTCTGCCTCAATAACTCAGGGGATTATAATAAGAGGAAGGTTAGATTTTAAATAAAAAAATATTTAATCTATTTTTTTCCTGGTCCTTACTAGCCACAGGTCATAAAAAAATACAATCATGTATGCTTACGGACTGTATCCCTGCAGACTGTATTGATCTATATTGATATATAATGTAGGAACCAGAAATATTAATAACAGAAAGAAACAACCCTTTTGTGCGAATGACTGTGAATGGGGGAGGGAGGTTTTTTGGGTTGGTGCACTAATTGTAAGTGTGTCTTGTGTTTTTTATGTTGATTTAATAAAAATAAAAAAAATTTAATTTCTTGTGCGGCCCGGTACCAATCGATCCACGGACCGGTGGTTGGGGACCACTGCTATAAGGCATTTCATACATGAGTTATGATGGCTATATTTGATAACAAATATTGTAATGGTAACAACTCATATTTTGTTGATCTAGTGTGTCACTTAGTAAAGTCATGGATGTAAGATTACTTTCATGGCATCTTCTACTAGTTTAACTACAACATGAAACTTTTTCTAACATGTAATCTAAATAAATTCATGATTAAACTGTAATGGGGGCGGCGATATGAAGGTGGCAGAATGACTGTGCACAAGTCCGCCTTTTATTTGTTTTTACAAAACTAGCACTCAAGCTCCTCCTTTCTTCTTCGGTCCCAGACAGGTCGAACACTGCAACCCACACGGGGTCACTACACAATATTTCCATCACCACAAAACTTTGCAGTGTTTTTTAGGCAACGTTGGCCATGCAGCACTAGATCTAGTACAAGTTAGTGGGTTCTGTATTTCAAATCACGAGAGATAACATTTACTGGCCAACAGCAATATAGTCATGTAACAGGATGTGTGTTACAGCACTGTTGCCCTAAAGCAGGTTTGTCCAAACTTTTTGCCCCGGGGCCGCATTGGGCTAAAGAAATTTGGTCGAGGGCCAAAAGTCGACTCCTTGTAAAATAACTATAAATAGGATATTAAGAGTATGTGAAAGTTGTACTCCTACCTTGTTTACTTCTGTGACAACCTCCTTTAAGTTTTGTAATCAATCAGATATATCAAGAAGCTAAAATGAGCCAAACACGGATAAGTGTGGAAATAGTGTTTTGCATTTTCCCCGAAATGCTTTGTAATGGATTTACGTGGGTGTAATTCAGAATTTTTTTTAGGTGCATGGACGTTTTAAAAACAAAAATTATTTCCACAAATTGTGTTGTGTGAGCATGTCTGTAAGATCTTTTTTTTTTCTTCACCATGACTATGGAAGGTTGTTTGCATTGGGTCATACAAGTAAATGCTGCGCTTTGTTTCATTCAAAGAATGATAATTGGTCATAGGCCTGAATTACTCATGTTATCCACAGTGGCATATGAACTGACTTTAAAAAATAATATAAATCTCCCTCAGGCCAGATTCCTTAATAAACTTGTCACATCTCCCGGGCCAAATTAAAGACGCTGGTGGGCTGTGCATGGCCCGCAAGCTGTAGTTTGGACACAGTTGCCATTAAGGATATCTCTTGCTTTCCCCCTATCTGACTACTTTCATCCTCTATACCGCTTCACTAATTAACCTATACTATAACAGTCCAAACTTGACATTTTTTTTGAGTCATTCAAAGTATTCACTCTTGATTGATTTTTTATCGCTTCATAGGCGGGGCAGCTTAGCTAGTTCCAAAAACATTGTCACTCCGCGACATCCGCATAAACCCGAGTATGGCTCCAAGTAACAATTGCACACTTCTCTTAGAGAGGTTTTCCCTGCAAGAGGGACATGTCCACACGTTAAAACAGAATAAGATACATTTAGCGCAGGCTGCAGTAGGCCTACTGCGTAGCGAGCTTTGACTCAAGTCAGTTAGTGTAAGCTGCACTCTGCCTGTTAGCATGGTTTTATACAGAAATCTAAAAAATAAAAATACCACTTTGGCTAGAAAAATATCAGAATCCTGCTAAATAGCGGACATTTAGGATGCCTTGCACATTAGGAAAAATCGTTTAATTAAAGCTTTTCCTGCTTGCCATAACCTTTATTCTTTTTTCAAATAAATATATGGCATATATACATGTGCATTAATGATAATAAAAACAACTCTCTGCTGTTCATCGCCACACAGATCACAGCACTCACACACCACCACTCTCACGTGGGCTTTTTAGCAGCGGCCGCTGGAAGCCTTGTCAGCGGATTTAATGTTCTGGGCACTTTAATACATTTGTATTAGTTAAACTTGTTAATTAATCAAAGGTATTTTTCAATCAAATTCAGCTATTTAAATGATTACACATCGAAGCCTTACTTCACTATCACACAACACTTCAACTCAGCTAAGGTGTGACTCCAGCTTTTTTTTGCAGACTAATTCGAGGGGAGGGAACAAGAACACAACAGAAGTTACACGAATCTTACTTCTACAATTAGCCTGTATTTTTTTTTTTCCGATGAGGACCCCAGCTTGACTTTGATTTCCAATCATCACGGTGACCAAAAAATAGCAAGTTAACTCATTTGAATAGTCACAAAGATGTATTGCATTTATCTTTTTAAAATTTTTAATAATTGTGACTATACATGCTCTTTTACCTTAAACATAGATGGTTACCTGAAAGGAGGCGCGTATTGTTATAAGGTCAGAGATCAGGTCAATGCATACAAGAGTGCAAAGATGAATGAAGATACTCCAAATTTTGTTCGCAAATTACACCCAGATGGGACTTAAGAAAAAAAACAAACTCACAAATTTTGAGCGTATAAATGAAGTACATTCAAGCAAAATATTTAAAAAACATTTCTGTAGAACATTCTGACAATGAAAATGTATTCATGCCCAAATAATAAGCTCTTATAATCTATTAAAAAAAACATTTGGAAGATATTTTTGAAGGTCAGTAGCAAGGTTGGAGGTTGTTGTGACATGAGGAATATATGAGTTGTAGCCGCCATGCTTCCTTCATAATGACTCACTTGACCTGACACACAAAAAGGTCACTCAAGAGTTAAATATCCACAGACAAGAGAGCCAAATAATTAAGAATTAACAAAACAAATCAAAAGCAGATTTCCTTAAAACGTTAGAATCCGTCAACCCTGATATGGATTAGCACACCTTTAGATACACACTTCTTGCTTCAGCCAAAATTGCTCTTTTAGGGGAAAAAAGACATACTTTGCTACTAAAAGTGTGTGTGTGTGTGTGAGTGATCTTGGCTTTCCACCAAAATATAATGGTTTTCCTGATTGGTCCCTGGCATAATCCTCAAAGTTCTCAGTTTTTAGGATAACAAAATGGTGATGAAAAGTGAACAAAAATGGCTGCTTCAATGTACATAATAGCCTTACACTGCATTTCCTGCAAATGTGGCCTCTGCTCCTACTATAGACGCCATGTCGTGGTTAGTTAAAAAGTACTTGAATAAATAAACCTACTCGCCCAGGTGGCTGTAATTATGACCGACACCAGCATGTATTGTAGTCAAATCATACACGCGTAGCATGCTTGTGTCACTACGCTGTTCGTTTGCAGTTCAAACTTAATCTATGATTTTACCTAATTT
This sequence comes from Entelurus aequoreus, assembly GCF_033978785.1. Lineage (NCBI taxonomy): Eukaryota > Metazoa > Chordata > Actinopteri > Syngnathiformes > Syngnathidae > Entelurus > Entelurus aequoreus. The sequence continues at coordinate 63,327,586 of NC_084740.1, forward strand.
AAGACTCATCTGCAGAACTGGATGGGACACAAAACTTTGGCTTGGGTGAACGAGTATCTGAAAAGTGGTGCTGTGCAAACAACAAACTGGTTAGGCGAGCGCGCAAACAATCCGTCACTACAACCTTTAACGAAGAGTTTCTGCTAACAGGACAGGTTGTATTGTGTTCATCTATTTTACAATCGCACTGTATAACGACATTTTTATAGACAACTGCATTTATTCATACTTAAATACTTGATAAACTACAATCTATAAACCTTATCACCTTTACTATTACACATGTATATCCTGTATTTTCTCTATAAGAAAATAATAACCTGGTACATGTTAAACACAGGAAGTGAAACAAACTCATCAGTAATTTCTGAGACACAGAAGGGGCAGGAATAAATCAACTCTGCTTCATACTGCTTTTTGGACATATTGAATTGTACAAGTGACCAACTTTGATAAGCGTGGTAGAAATCAACTAAATCATGACCATTTTTTGTCAGCACCACCGGAAAACCCTGTCATCAAAATGTCCCCACAGGGTATTGTTTAATACAGATATATAAAAAGGTTTTGTTGATGTATCCAAATAATCAATTTGAGTTATGTCACACATCCTCCTGCTGCTACACAAAAGACGAGCAATAAACAGGATGTGTAACAATTAACCACGCTTGACCACGACACGTCATTTTCAGAAATAGCCTGAAACTAGAAACATTTTTGATTAAAAATGTAGATTGCAGCATTTGTCTACTACATAACTTTTCTATACAATAAATTGCTACTTACAGAAGCTAGAGTTAGGAGCCCCAGTCACACGTGCTGTTAGTGTATGTTGTCTATGCACTGCATGCACACATAAAGAAAGGAGAGCCAAAGAGGAAGCAGAGTGACAGGGAGAGTTGAGTGACACGCCCATAAATAGATGCATTAATTACACAGACAATTTTTTTCCCCCTCAAAAAAATAAATGGCTCAATCCAGATAATGCTTTATACTATGCAAAATATGCACAAAAACAATATTGATCAAAAGTAAACAAATAAAAGTAGGTTCACAACAGACTGACATTTTTATCTTAAACGCAACAGTACAGATAGTATTATGTAGCAAAACTGTTGCTGTCCAATGAAGCAGTGATGAAAAAGGCTGGTACGGCAGAAATGCAAACACCATTATAATGAGGACGCATCTAGCCAGGCGGTGAAAGCGTCACCTCAAATGACCTCAAATGACCTACACGGGAGTGGGGAGTGGTGCAACGGCCCACGTACTCCCTCTCCAAAATGAAGAGGAGATAAAATAACTAGCAGCGCCATTCAAGAGAAGTCCAAGCACAAAACATTTATGAAAAAATTGATCCAGAAACACATCACCTGAAATGTACTTGTCAAAAAAGTAAATAGCACAAACAACCAGGAGCACATCATTCAGTGCACAGTACTCCCTGTTCTTCCCCTACCACCCAAAAAACAACAAATATTTCTAAAAAAAAAGTACTCGATTGGCACAAATCATAACATGTACCTTCTTCAAAACATGGAAATAACTAGGATATTTTTCATAGTTACTTCTGCAAAATGAATAAAATAAAAAACTAAAAGCAACAATAAGTGCACTTTTTTTTTTAAACAAAGGGAAAAAAAATACAAAAATTTATAAAAGACAAAAACACACCATTCACAACTTGTAAAACACACAAACACACTCACACACTTAGTGTACAGTACTCCCAGGCTGTATTGCCACTACAACAAAAAAAATATAAATTCAAAAAATTACTTGGTGTGCATAAATCATAACATGAAAATAATTATATTTTTCATACTATTACTTTTTTTTTTTTTAAATAGAAGCATATAATCCACAAGTGTATTTTCCCACAGAAAAGAAAAAAAACAGAAACACCAGTCACAATAACTAAGAATACATAAAACCATTAGATATCAAAACTCTTTCACAAGTAGTGTACACCGTGTATTAAAAATAACAACACAATATGTTCTCTCTCAAAATTAAGCAGAATTCCACAAATCACGCTCTCTCCCCTCAAAAAAAATGTATATAAAATAAAAATACATAAAAACAATTTCAATCAAAGCAAATGTGTTCCTGCACCAAAATGAAATAAAACAAATACAAATAAGCAAAAGCAAAATCATCACAATACAGGTACTCTCTCACAAAAAATATGTAAAAATGACAACCACATCAAATCAATCAATAACAAATCTAGTCCAACAAAAAACAAGAATGAATAAAAATAAGCAATGACAAGTTTAGCACATGCACTACTATTTTTTCAAAATAAAAATAACCAGAAATACGGCACAAGAAGACAGTGTGTGGCACTACTACAACTACAATGGCAGTTTTTAGATTTCATTTTTAGACTTTGGAAGGTTTCATCATGTTGACCTTGTTTACAGCACATGCTCTTATTCTCTTCTCAGAAAAGCACATTATATCATGTTTCCACAATCTTTTTAATATTAATAATGGATATAAGCAAGATGCATGATAAAGGGATACAATCATGTCTACTACACAATCCTAACATTTAAATGTATACACTGCCTGCACTATTGACACGATTACTGCACATGTGACAGCTTTAACTGGTAGTCACGCTACATGAGGACAACTGACAAGACCGTGAAACAAACACACACACACACACACACGCGCGCACGCACTTTGAAGTTTGTGCTGAGTGGTTCAAAAAGACGAGTTAAGGGGGTGGAGTGTACAACACATGTGAGCATGAAGTAGTAGCAGCAGTAGAAGGCACACAGTTTACCAGGAAACAAGGGTGGTGGTGGTGGTGGGAGGGGGCTTGGGAGTCCATTTTGCTGGAGAAGTCAGAGGAGAAGAAGACACAGTGATGAGTCACAGAATGTCACACAGGCTGAGACGACACGATGACGGCGGGCACCGTTTAAAAACCAAAAAAAAAACAACTACAAAAGGGAGGAGAAAGCCAAACTTAATGGACCTGGACAGGAATTGTACGATCACTATGAAATCAGATAAAATAATTTAAAGCACTAATTGTGTCAAAGTCAAGTTTATCTACAACAGGCTTTTCCAAACTACACCCGCATTCCTGAATAGTAGAAAACAGCAGCTGTGTAAAAAGACAGTAAAATAGCTAACAGTACTCTGAAGAAGTGACCTGAGGCTGTGACCCTATCCTAATTTTGGAAAGCCCTGATATTTAAACGCTTAAACCAAACAATTCAGGAATCAGAAAGGATTCCCAGGTCAGTCAAATGCTGTTCGGCTCCTTTATTGACCTTTTTTTATATTAACAAATGTCGTTTTTCACTCGGTTTTGTGTTAAGTATTGCACATCTGTTGCTGTCTTTTATCATTCATGTGCTAGTTATGGGAGTATATCACATATTTTTCTAGATTTCTTATTTGTGTATTGTTTATGGCGGCAACAATTAACTTTAAATGATTCATCTATGGCTTCTTTGATTGACTAAAACCTCCTTAAGCTACCATTTCAAACAGTATGTTATAATCCGCCGCCAGAATTAATATATATTTTTAACGATTTCCTGTTGCCTGACAGTCAGCAATTAGTAAAATTGCTTAGCAGGATTTCACTGATTACAACTCTTTTGGCAAATGGCATTTTTCATTAAATTTAGTTGCAATAAATTCCGGTCTGTAGTGTTTTTTTCACAATAATTCATCTGTATTCACTATACAGACATTATTCCAGGATATGACATGTTTTATATTAGGTTTCAATGTGCTTTGAGTATGGCTGCCAGTCTTCCCACAACAAATACTGTCGATTAAGCTATGGTTTAATTTGATTATTTACTGTTGGAACGAAACAGCTTTTAAACATTAGAATTAAGGCTGTGAATCTTTGGGTGTCCCACGATTCGATTCAATATCGATTCCTGGGGTCACGATTCGATTCAAAATCGATTTCTTTTTTTAATTCAACAGATTATCGAATCAAAAACGATTTTTTTCCCGATTCAAAACGATTCTCTATTCATTCAATACATGGGATTTCAGCAGGATCTACCCCAGTCTGCTGACATGCAAGCAGAGTAGTAGATTTTTGTAAAAAGCTTTTATAATTGTAAAGGACAATGTTTTATCAACTGACTGCAATAATGTAAGTTTGCTTTAACTATTAAATGAACCAAAAATTACTTATTTTATCTTTGTGAAAATATTGGACAGTGTGTTGTCAAGCTTATGAGATGTGATGCAAGTGTAAGCCACTGTGACACTTTTGTTCTTTTATTTTTATTTTTTTAAATGTCTAATGATAATGTCTATGAGGGATTTTTAATCACTGCTATGTTGAAATTGTAACTAATATTGATACTGTTGTTGATAATATTCATTTTCTTCCGCAACACCCCTAATTTTTATGTCTGGACCCCACAGCACCTCTGTCGGGCAAGACTGTGTACATATTCACTACTACCCAGCACCACACTGACTATAATTTGACAAAGTAATTGTTTGGCATCTTGAGGCGAGAAAGACTGGGAAACCCCCTGTGTAAAATCACAGTATTAGAACAAATATTTACATGGGACAGATGGTAATACAAAAGGTGACTGGATCACAATGACAGATATTACTAGAAGCTTTGATCACAAAAGTGCAATTTGACAGGCAATTCTCTTGAGATGAGAGCCTGACGCTAAAAGTTAGAGATGAATGAGCACTAAACGGGAAATAACTGAGGGTTTCTGATTTTAATAACAATATTAAATTATTTAATAATAAGCTCTTTTCAGGCATGTTGAGGTGTTCAAATGTAACTTATTACTGTAAATTCCTGACTTGGACTTTTTTTCCTTCTGCTTTGAACCCGGCGACTTATAAAACGGTGCAGCAGATTTATGGATCTGTTTCGCCTGACAGCCTAAAGCAAATAGTTTTCACTAAACACATGCAAAGACACTTAAATAATGTGCCATTTTTTGTGCTGAGGCGCCACCTTTTGGACGAGTTTATTCACTGCAAGTGCAGGCGGATGAATGCCTACAAGTGTTTCCTGCTGTTAAAAGCTTTAAACCCCAAGTAGAAGTGCCAGTCTGTCTTCTAATTTTCAATAGCGTTTTTACTCCTATGGATTCTTCATTTGTCACTCAAAGCAATGTTTGTAAGTTTGACAATATAACCAAAACAATTCTTAGTTACTAAAGCGTCCAATGTGTGACGTCTTTAGGAGTGTTTTCATGCATATTTGCACGTGCTATCGCATTAGCTAATATGCTACCACGTTTACGAGTGTCTGTGTTAGTATTATTACCTTACAATGGCATTCTGTTTGTATTGTTTACGTTTCTCAAATTCCTCAGTAAATTCACCAAGACGTCACTGTGGAGTTATTGCGTACTTGGGCTGATTGGAGAGCTAGCTTCCGCAGCTAGTGGGTTCATGACGATGACGTCGGTTTTGTTTGATCAGCAATTTTACTGCCGTGTTACAGATACCGTTGGGAAACAATAAGTTATGTAAATAAACATTTATAAAAATATTTATGTTTAAATACCTTATTTTATAATGTATATATATGCGGTTTATAGTTCGTTGTGGCTAATATATGAAGACAAATGTTTTACCTAAAATTTAGTGGGTGCGACTATTGTGCGGAAAATACGGTAAGCATGTCTGAAACAAAACCATTACCATATTTCAAATATATATTTTTTGTAAATCATGTGAATGTTACACTTGGAGCATGACAGCACACACAAGGTTGCATGCGGTGGAATTACATAAATGTCATTTAAAAGCTGCCTGCCTTTTAGGCACATGAAAAGTCAGAAATGTCTGTAATTTTACTCAACATGCTGTAAATTTTCAGCCACAGGAGACACATCTCTGTGGTATGTGTTAAAAGACAAATATTGATTAAATAAATCATTTTGCAAATAATATATCTGATGGAGGGGGCAGTCTGTGTTATTTTAATTTTTGATACAAAATATGTAATTGCATCATGCAACATTTAAATGTGAAAAACTACTAACTAATGTTTAGATTAGCATGCACACTGTCAACACCATGGACCTACTCTCATTGAAGAATTTCCAAAATACGTTTTTTCAGGTGACTATTAGTGAAAACTCACTTAAACCTATTTAATTCTGTAAAAAAGCAGACAGGTCTACTGTTATGTAACATATTAAACTGATCTCTCTTTAAAGGGAAGTAAAAGAAGGGGGTAGGGGAAGGCATATAATTATCAAGAGCCTATATTTTACTTCTTTTTTTTTTATTCGACTGAAGTGGTTCTTGTTGATGATAAGTATCCAAAACACAAAAACCCTGCTGCAGTTAATTGCTTTTTCTTTACAACTGAAAAGAAGGATGGCGAGGAGGACACACAGAAGTAAAAGTTGTATGCCACTGCAGTTAATATTAAATATCACATAAATAAGATAAAAAGCCTTTTTTTGGGTGCCACAATGAGAAAAAAAAAAAATATATATATGCAGATGTATCTTCTTTCTCCACCTGGCTATGAAAAATATCATTGTACTGTGAATGGCAAACATACGATTAAAAAATAAATGCTTCATATGCATATATAGATGGCAGGTGTACAATATAAAATAAGACATGCATAAGAGCAAGCATACATTTAATGGCATTGGCATCACTGGTTGCAATGTCGACTATTCTTAGACAAAATATAAGCTCTGTGGATAGATAAAATGGTAAATAATATAGGCCTATATGCAGATTTTGTGATTATGACTAATTATTATATTTAAGTATAAAAAAGTGTGGAAATGTTAAAACTGTGGAATAATGTTATGGAAAATGCTTCGTGCTTGAATAGTTTGAAAAATACGGAACTTGGGAAATATTGTCAAATTATTACAGTGTAAAACTGTAGCTCATTGGCCCAGGAACTGGGGAATTTTGAAATGTATTTTCTTTTTTAAAAAAAAAAGGCGACAGTAGATATGTCTTAAATGAGCTAAATGTTTTGTCGCTGTGAAGGTTTGGAACGACTCTTGTTAATTCCGTCTTTTCCTTTTCAATGGGAACTTTGGCACGGAAAATGTGGTACTGTGGGGAAACTGGGATGTGCCAAAAGACAGTACGGTTTTGCTGAATGAGCTGGACGTTTTATCGTTGAGACAGTTTAAATAAAAGGAGAAATGTGGCTGAAAAACAGCTAATAATGATAAAATATTTTTTTCTGCACAATTACTACAAACTTGACCAATTACAAAATGGCAATTGTACATTATGAAAGGATACTATATTTACAATAATAGTAATTTTTTTTTAACTAGAAACGTCACTATTTACATCATGACACTACTTTTGACAATTGCTGGGAGAATAGTGAAAAAAACCCTAAAAGGTCGGGAGGGGGGGTAAGTATGCCGATCAATGCTCTGTAAGCCACTCCAGCAAAATAAATACAACTTAGACAAAGAAAAGCATTGTTAACGCGGAGAAGTGAGGAGGAAAAAACGGCGTCTTTGTGTGCTAGTCCGGTGGTTGTGCATTTTCCCTCCTAAAGTGAGCGGAGGTTCCGGGTGCATTTGTTGACACTGCGCCGCTCCGTCAAGCTGGCAGCTGTGAGCGCCTCCCGCTCAAACTGGCTCCGAATGCGGAAAAACACTCCATTTAACTCCCATTCGAAAAAGTTTCGCGAGGTTGACCGCCACCGACGAACACAACCGCATTTTTAAAAAAAGAGAGATAATTCCTTGGTAAATTTGGCACAAAAAAAATATTCAGCGCTGTTGATGCTACCGAGCTAGCATGCTAACAGCTACGGCTGGCCGAAGCGTCTCCCCCCGCCGCGGTCGCCTCTTTTTCCCCCCCACATCAACCATCCTTCGTCGGCGTCAAAACTACTCAATGCAAGCAGAAATTACCTGTCTCTCAGTTGGGGGCGACTGTCCCTCCTCTCTCCTTAGTTTTATTGAGTATCGCTCCGTCCGACCGAAAAACAACACGAAGAAGAGCGGCTCTTCAGCGTCTCTCCACCCGCAGCATCCTCGCTCTAAACGCGGTAAGCTCTGTGCCTGCGCGGGTGATCGTCGCTCACTCGAAAATGGCGCCGAAAGATACACTCCTCATTCAAATTCGATAGAGCCTCCCAGTCCTCCTATTGGCTGGCGGCGGGCGGCAGAACTCGCCGCTGATTGGCCGGTTTCGGAGAGACTCTCGGGTGAGCGACAGAGGGAGAGAGATAGAGAGGGAGGCGGTATTAACCCATTGAAGCCCAAGACGACTTTTTTCAGGATTTAGACCAGTGGTTCTTAACCTTGTTGGAGGTTTGATTGATTGATTGATTGATTGAGTGAGACTTTTATTAGTAGGTTGCACAGTGAAGTACATATTCCGTACAATTGACCACTAAATGGTAACACCAGAGTGAGTTTTTCAACTTGTTTAAGTCGGGGTCCACTTAAATTGATTCATGATACAGATATATACTATCAGATATCTACTATCATCATAATACAGTCATCACACAAGATAATCATCAGGGACGGCATGGCGAAGTTGGGAGAGTGGCCGTGCCAGCAATATGAGGGTTACTGGTTCAATCCCCACCTTCTACCATCCTAGTCACGTCAGTTGTGTCCTTGAGCAAGACACTTCACCCTTGCTCCTGATGGGTCTTGGTTAGCGCCTTACATGGCAGCTCCCACCATCAGTGTGTGAATGTGTATGTGAATGGAGGAATGTGGAAATAGTGTCAAAGCGCTTTGAGTTCCTTAAAAAGGTAGTAAAAGGCAGAAAAGCGCTATACAAGTACAACCCATTTACCATTTGATATACATTTAATTATTTACATTATTTACAATCCGGGGTGTGGGATGTGTAGGGGGGGACCCCACCAGTTTCATATGCGCATTCACCGAACCCTTCTTTAGTGAAAAATAAAATGTTTTTTTTTTTCAAATTCAAGAAAAAGATATATGTTTTTTTACTGGTGCACAAAATGAACCGTGCATGAACATCACCTTGTTCAAAGAACAAAACCAACACTGTGCATGAACTCACAACAAATTACACACCTTACACACATTACCATGAATTGATTAACGTGGACCCTGACTTAAACAAGTTGAAAAACGTATTTGGGTGTTACCATTTAGTGGTCAATTGTACAGAATATGTACTGTACTGTGTAAACTGTGTTGTGTATTCTCTTCCTTTGCAATCTGCTGGTAAAAGTTTCAATCGATCAATGAAACAACCTGCAAATCAGATGGAAAATTAGAGGGAACATTGTTTGGGGTTATCCATAATACACTGATAGGGAGAAGTTTTTATTTACATGATAAGTCGGATGTGTCTTTACCTCCGTGGCGAAGGCTCCGCCGAACCCCTGAGGCCGACTCACCGAACCCCTAGGGTTTGATCAAACCCAGGTTAAGAACCACTGATTTAGACTATGGGAGTAGAATTGTCTCACATCAACTTATGTATATCAATATGATATTAATACATATGCATATATTAATAAATATACAAATGTGATATACAAATAAATTAAGAATTTGTATAAATAAACGTGTATTTGTAAATATATTTTTGAGATTTGAATATAAATATGCTTGATTTTGTACTTGTATTGAATTTGCATATGTGGATCGCTTTTTTGCGGGGTCAGCGACCCTTTCTGACGTCACTTCCTGTGTGGGGCGCGGTCTTTCTGGGGTCACTTCCTCTCCGAACTCAGTTTGTAAACGATCAATGAGTCCATACAAAGCTAAGAGCCGGAGATTCAAGAAATACACCGTGCACTTACCCGTGTAAAAAATTGTCCGAGGAGGGGCACCTTAAACGATAGTTTAGTGTGGCTGGAACAGGGCTTCGGCTAAATAATTATTCGTTTAAGGTTGTTATCCGGGTTAGTGTAGACATAGCCTTAAACTGCGTTTTCGAACGTAATTTCCTGCTTTTATACAACTCCTTAAACGTGCTGTTTACAATTCCCTCAGAGTACCATTTTTCAAGGCAAAAAATATAACAGGAACAACACCGACTAGCTTATGTTACTTTTAGTGGTTTAATAGAACACATTTGTTTGACAATTGTCTATAATTTCCACAATTACAACATTTATGTAATACCTTTTTTTTTTACCGGCCCAAATAAGATCCATCCATCCATTTTCTACCGCTTAATCCCTTCGGGGTCGCGGGGGGTGCTGGAGCCTATCTCAGCTACAATCGGGCGGAAGGCGGGGTACACCCTGGACAAGTCGCCACCTCATCGCAGGGCCAACACAGATAGACAGACAACATTCACACTCACATTCACACACTAGGGCCAATTTAGTGTTGCCAATCAACCTATCCCCAGGTGCATGTCTTTGGAGGTGGGAGGAAGCCGGAGTACCCGGAGGGAACCCACGCAGTCACGGGGAGAACATGCAAACTCCACACAGAAAGATCCCGAGCCCGGGATTGAACCCCAGACTACTCAGCACCTTCGTATTGTGAGGCAGACGCACTAACCCCTCTGCCACCGTGATTTTTTTTACCGGCCCAAATAAGATGATTGGTGTTTATGGCTGACACTCAACCGGTTTCATATACAAAAGCAGTTTAAGAGAAGCAACAAACAATTTGCGGTCATGTTGTTGTTATGATAGACCAGGGGCCGTACTTATCAAGCTTCTTAGAGTGCCATTTTACACTTAAGTCCTGAGAATTTGCGAAATTTAGTCCTACTCTCAAACTTAAGAATAAAAGCTTTTTATCAACGTTCTTACGTCTAAGAATCACTCCTACTCTCCACGATATTTAAGAGACCTTCAGAGGTGTCTTAAGTGGTTAGGAGTTGCCAGCAGGGGATGGCACTGAGGCGAGAGAGACGTGCGCGAACGTTCAGGGAACGGAACAATGTTTTTGTTTTTTTTGATGACGAGCAGCTGATCAAACGGTATCGTTTAGACAGAGCGGATATTATTTTTGTCACAGATTTAATACTTTTCGATTCTTTGTTGATTTCTGCATGTGGCTGCAGTGGGCTAGTATATATAGAGCCACCCACACCAGTTTCAAATTAGTTGCCTAATTAATGAATTGGAAAGAAAATGTTATGACAGTAGCGTATGTGTGTGGCCGTGAGGTGAGTGACGTCAGTGAGTGTGTGGGCGATAGAAGAGAGGGAGCGGTAGCGTGAGTGCCGGCGGGGACTAGTTTGTTTTGTATTATTTTGTAGTTTATTGTCAAAATATACACTCCCATTGTCCACTTAAATATTTCCAAGATATTTCTTTATTCTTAGACAACGGATTCCCTTCCGTGATTGGTCATTTCTATGGACACAGAAATGACGTCACCTAAAATTCCGTTTACGGCACATAGTAATGTCGTAATTCAGCTCTGAGTGTGACACTTAAGATTCAGTCCTACACTTCGCTGAAAGTGTGAGTAAGACGCTTGATAACTAACTTTTAAGTGCTGCTTTCAGCGAAGAATTTATTTACTCTTAAGTCAACTCTTAGCAGACTTCTTAGGAGTAATTCTAAGAAGCTTGATAAGTACGGCCCCTGGTGTGTCAAACTCAGTTTAGATGGGGGGCCACATGGAGAAAAATATACTCCCAAGTGGGCCGGACTGGTAAAATCACAGCACGATAACTTAAAAATAAAGACAACTTCAGATTGTTTTCTTTGTTTAAAAATAGACCAAGCACATTCTGAAAATGTACAAATCATAATGTTGTTTTATATATATATATATATATATATATATATATATATATATATATATATATATATATATATATATATATATATATATATATATATATATATATATATTTATATATATAAGCTGTGAAAATATGCTGTACAGTATGTGTGCTTGGGTCTTATTTTTAGGAACACTAATACAAAACCTCACAATGTCTGATTGAATGCTAAAAACGTTATGACAGACCGCCTTAAAAACTAAATGGAATTTTAAATTGTTTTACTGGATGAGTCACCCAGGATGTACATGAAAATAAAGAATGTAAGGTTTACAATATTAACTATGAACGATAAAACACGGAATATTGACAACATATCAACGTCACACCCTCTCTCGATCGACATATTTCACAATCAAGTGAAACGCAACAAAAATGCAACAAACAGCGAAATATGAACGCCAAGGGTAAAAAAACTCCCCACCTACAATCTTATATATCACTAAGCTTTAGAACTTTGTTGTAAAAAATCTCCTTCCGCATCCGTCCCTGACACCTGAATTTCAGGCTGGCCGCTCTGGAAACAGTCTGTGGAAACTTTACCCACCCACAGTGCTTGGTGCCTCGTCTGAGCTGCTGTGACTTTCATTACCATAGTAACTAGTATCTCATGCAAAAGCGCAGATTCCAACCATTTAAATACTTTGT
>NC_084740.1:63344969-63412469 GCF_033978785.1 Entelurus aequoreus
CGACGCCATTGAAGCTAACTTAGCAACCGGACTGCACAGAGCTATGCTAAAAACATTAGCTCTCCACCTACGTCAGCCAGCCCTCATTTGCTCATCAACACCCGTGCTCCCCTGCGTTCCAGCGATCGGCAGAAGGACGAAGGACTTCACCCGATGCGTTTGGCGGCCCGGAGACGTAGGAAGTCAAGGTGAGGTCGGCGGCTAGCGCGGCTAGCGCTCCAACAAAGTCCTCCTGGTTGTGTTGCTGTAGTCCGCTGCTAATACACTGATCCCACCTACAACTGTCTTCTTTGCAGCCTTCATTGTTCATTAAACAAATTGCAAAAGATGTCCAGAATACTGTGGAATTATGAAATGAAAACAGAGCTTTTTGTATAGGATTCTACGAGGTACCATAACTTCCGTTACTCGGACTTCGTCACGCGCATACGTCATCATACCGCAATGTTTCAGCCGGATATTTCCCGGGAAGTTTTAAATGTCACTTTATAAGTTAACCCGGCCGTATTGGCATGTGTTGCAATGTTAAGATTTCATCATTGATATATAAACTATCAGACTGCGTGGTCGCTAGTAGTGGCTTTCAGTAGGCCTTTAACCGTGTGGTTACAGGTCCAGTGTTTGGTTCGGTGTCTCCTGATAGTAGTATTGTTGATCTTCTGTCTATCCTTCCAGTAAGGGGCTTATTTCTTTTGTTTCTATCTGCATTTAAGCACGATGCTATCACGTTAGCTCCGTAGCTAAAGTGCTTCACCGATGTATTGTCGTGGAGATAAAAGTCACTGTGAATGTCCATTTCGCGTTCTCGACTCTCATTTTCAAGAGGATATAGTATCCGAGGTGGTTTAAAATACAAATCCGTGATCCACAATAGAAAAAGGAGAAAGTGTGGAATCCAATGAGCCCTTGTACCTAAGTTACGGTCAGAGCGAAAAAAAGATACGCCCTGCACTGCACGCTAGTCCTTCACTCTCACGTTCCTCATCCACGAATCTTTCATCCTAGCTCAAATTAATGGGGTAATCGTCGCTTTCTTGGTCCGAATCTCTCTCGCTGCATTGTAAACAATAGGAAAATGTGAGCAGCCCTTCCTCCTGTGACGTCACGCTACTTCCGGTATAGGCAAGGCTTTTTTTTTTATCAGCGACCAAAAGTTGCGATCTTTATCGTCGTTGTTCTCTACTAAATCCTTTCAGCAAAAATATGGCAATATCGCGAAATGATCAAGTATGACACATAGAATGGATCTGCTATCCCCGTTTAAATAAAAACATTCAATTTCAGTAGGCTTTTAACTATGTACATTTTTCTAAAAAAATGTTTCTCCTAATATAAATGTTTTCTTGAAACAGACTGATTCTTCGAGTTTTTCTCTTTGTCAGTGTGGTTTTAATACCCATAATTCATCCAAGTAAGTCAATTGAGAAGATGCACTCTCTTTGTGTGTCAATAAGCCTCCTTACGACCAAATCCAGGCACGTGCACCAAGTGTGTTTTACTTTTATTTCATTCTAAATCATCTTTAGTGCGTTTGTGGGTTTTTTTATGGCGTCAGCAGGTAGTAAAAACATTTTTATACTGGAATAAGATAATCGGGGAAAGGGCGCCAATTGTGCGTGTGCTTGTATGCTGGTATAATAAGGACAATGGGACAGGGAGAAGGGGGGGGTGAAAAAAGTCACTTGTTTACAGATAAACTGGTTTGGACAGGAAGCCAGCAAGGAGGAGCTCTATGTTGTTGAACAGGCATGTGGAGAGGCACGGATGAGCCAGCAAAAACACCATACGGAAGACACACACACACACATGCCCACATTCATATCTTCACATCCACATTGGCAGTCCTTGCATATCAGTCCTGCAGGGGAGTACAGTATAATATGAAAACCCCTTTCCACCGCTTCCACTATATAAGTCACTCCATAAGCGACAATATCAAAGATCCGCCGTTTCTCAGTGCGACTACGGCGGAAATTCAGAAGATTAAAAGGGCCTCCGAGGTCGCCCCGTGCCAGCGGTGCCAGACGAGAGCCGAGCCGAGTCGAGCGGAGCCGAGCGCGAAAACACTGCGACTACAGAGTCCCATCCTGCATTGTGTCACCGTCACATGAGCGCACACCGCCGTCCATTAAGGCAGGGGATCCTTATAACTCACGAAAACAGGAGTCACATGCCGCTACACACAAACGAACCATACTACTCATCCAGTGAAGCTACTTTGCAGGCCCTTTTGCCCTCGCCCGCTGCCAGGAGCCAGGCCGCCAGGAGCCGGTCCCGTGTTTTGTAGTGACTGCTCGGCTGTTTGCAAACTTACCATGCGTCTGTGCTACATAATTAGATTTGATGTCATAAGTCTAGCGTGCGTGTTTGGGTATCACACTATTCTAGCCTGGAGGGGATGGGGGGTTAACTTGGTGACCTTCACACCATCACCAGACATGAGACTGCTTCATATTGAGCGACACTCGCTCACTAGCTTTGTTGTTTTAACAGTAAAGAGTAGGCCACGTACAGTTAGCAGGCAAACTTTAGGGGAAAAAACAGATAGGAATGGATGACTGGGTGAAAATGAAAATGAAAAATGCACGTACTGTATTTTACGGACCATAGGGCGCACCGGACTATAAGGCGCACTGCAGATGAGCGGGTCTAGTCAGGTCTATTTTCATATTAAAGGCGCTCCGGATTATAAGGCGCATTAAAGGGGGTCATATTATGATTTTTTTTCTACATTTAAAATACTTCCTTGTGGTCTACATCAGTGTTTTTCAACTAGTGTGCCGTGAGATACAGTCTGGTGTGCCGTGGGAGATGATCTAATTTCACATATTTGGATTAAAAACATTTTTTGCAAACCAGTAATTATAGTCTGCAAATGATGTGTTGTTGTTGAGTGTCTAGAGCTCGGCAGAGTAACCGTGTAATACTCTTCCATATCAGTAGGTGGCAGCCGGTAGCTAATTGATTTGTAAATGCAGGTAAAAAGGTGTCTTATGCTTAAACCAAAAATAAACAAAAGGTGAGTGCCCTTAAGAAAAGGCACTGAAGCTTAGGGAAGGCTATGCAGACTGAAAGTAAAACTGAACTGGCTACAAAGTAAACAAAAACAGAATGCTGGACGACAGCAAAGACTTACTGTGGAGCAAAGACGGCGTCCACAATGTACATCCGAACAATGACATGACAATCAACAATGTCCCCACAAAGAAGGATGAAAACAACTGAAATATTCTTGATTGCTAAAACAAAGTAGATGCGGGAAATATAAGACATGAAACTGCTACAGGAAAATACCAAAAAAAGAGAAAAAGCCACCAAAATAGGAGCGCAAGACAAGAACTTAAACACTACACACAGGAAAACAGCAAAAAAGTCCAAATAAGTCACGGCGTGATGTGACAGGTCGTGACAGTACACCTACTTTGAGAAAAGAGCTATATTGATGCATGCTTGGTTGTGGTTTAAAGTCATATCCAACAATTGCGACGATGACTTTTTACTGTCAACCGAGTTTATGATTTCTGCTGGTGGTGTGCCTCTGGATTTTTTCAACTCAAAAAATGGGCCGACAATCCATCAAGCGGTGCGGCTTCAAAGTCATACAAAAACATTTTGACAGATTTTTGAGTGCCGTGAGTAATGTTCTTTATTTTCAATGGAACATTTTTAAGTTTTGGTGTTGTTTATTGGCGTCATATTGCAGTCTACACGTATGTCTTGTGTGTGACTGACATCTACTGGTCACACTTATTACACCATGTACCAAATAAAATTGCTTCAAGGTTCGGTAAGCACAACCAGAATTATTCCGTACATTAGGCGCACCGGATTATAAGGCGCATTGTCGATTTTTGTGAAAATGAAAGGTTTTTAAGTGCGCCTTATAGTACGAAAAATACGGTACATAAAATCTGTCGTCTTCCACTGAACGCAAGAAGGAGATGATGGCAAGTGCACGCAAGAATGACAAGGCGCTTTTCTGAATGTGCATTTGAAGGAATCTTTCACGCGAGCGCAATCGTCACACTAAATAACGCTATATTTTTGTATTTTGTCATTTAATATACATGTTTCACACTAGGGCTGGGCGATAAGGCTGAAAACTATCACGATATAAGTTTTTTATATTGGTCGACATCGAGAATTATTGATATTTTTTATGACCTCCTGAAAATATGGACCAGGAGAAAAATATATATTTAATGTGAACATTTGATTTCAAATGTAACCTTCCTCTGATTATAATTTCCTCAGCTATCAAGGCAGAAAGGAAACGGAAATGTCAACATAAGCATGGAAAACACTCAATGTAAACACAAGTGACATATCATGATGAAATTGAATACGTGTTCAAAATAAACCTTAATCAACCTTGATTGAACGCTTAACAATAACCTCTTACAATGAAGATGTAAAAATAAGGAATACGTAAAAAATGCTTAATTAAGTGTAACAAAATAGTGCAAAGTGTGAAAACGTAAATAGAGAAGAACTACTTTTTGCCAAGTGTGGAAATTAATTTCTGTTATGTAGTAATTATTATTTCAATATTACTGGACTAAACTATATATTTAAATCATCACATTAGTCATATGTTGCTAATTATTTTATGTATACAGTCCTGCACATTAGTTCCTACCTGTTGTTTCCGTACATCAGAACAGGGAACGGATGAAGGTGGGGGAAAAAAAAAAAAAAAAAAGTTTGAAAAAAAATTAAAAACTGCCATACTGTCCAGGTGACTTGACTCTATGCAGCACTCATTTACCGGTATACTTTTTCTTCTCACTCCATGCAGAAAATCAACAGCAAGACAGCAAGATGGCACAACCAACCTTGATAGTTGATACTGTTACGCGATTGGCTGTTTAGTATTTCCCTCCCATTGTTCACTGACCACTTCCTGTTTAGCCTGTCCCTCTCATTGCTCACTGACCACTTCCTGTTTTGCTAGGTTGTTGCCTTTTTTCATGCAACCAATTATGCTTCATTCTTTCTGGTTTCTTCCGACCAAAAATTAAATAAATACAAATAATTGTATATATATATATATATATATATATATATATATATATATATATATATATATATATATATATATATATATATATATATATATATATATATATATATATATACTTTCCTCTTCACAGCTTTGGAAAAAAGGCTTTGCTACACATCTTAAAATATATCTTGCAGCTCTTTCAACTGTTCGTCAGTTAGTCTTCAGTAAATAAGCGAACCTAGCATATTGTTTTTTATTATGTATTTTTTCTGAAAAAATATAAATAAAAAATAAAAATAAAACATGACCAACACCTTTACAAAAACTGAAAAATCCACCTTTTTTATTTTATTTTTTTTAAATGTCTTTCTTTTTTGGAAAAAAGTCAACATGTATCTTATAAGTCAAAACTTTCTTCTTCTTGTAAGTCAACAACTTTCTTTTTATGTATTTTTGTGACACTAGTACACTACTGCTTTGTCAGACGTTTTTCTGTCGTCCCAAAACTTTCTAATCATGTTACTATTTTTTCGAGCAAATGTCTGACTAGTATTTTCCCCCTCCCCTCATAGCGATACAGATCTTTTTGCCACAAACAATATAACTTTATTCTAATAAAATTGTTTATATTTTCTGGGGAAAAATTAGAAAAAATACAACTTTTTCCTTCTAACGACTTGCCACTTTTTTGTTAAACTATGATTTAATTTATGTCACAGATATTATTCTTATCAGTGTGGCTGTTTATCAGGCTTCGCTACACATCCTAAAATACAGCCCACAGCTCTGCCAGCTATCCTCCAATCAGTCACAGGGATGGTGGATTTAAGTTTGACATTTTGTTTGTCTTCAGCTTACCTACTATATTGTTTATGTGTTTTTTTTTCTGGAACAAAAACACGACCATCAACGCCTTTACAAAAAAAGCAACCTTTTTTTGAAAAAAATGTTAACTTGTGTCTTTTAAGATTACAACTTTACTCTTCTTGTAAGTCCCTTGAATACATATTTTTTTTACATTTCTGAGACTACCCCCTTTATTAAATGTTTTTTTTAAACACATTTTTTTGTTGTCCTATACTATATTTGATCATGTTTGGATTTTTTCAAACGTTAAAAAATTAAAACAAAAAACAAAAAAAACAAAAAAATTAAATATATATATATATATATATATATATATATATATATATATATATATATATATATATATATATATATATATATATATATATATATATATTTATATATATATATATATATATATATATATATATATATATATATATATATATATATATATATATATATATATATATATATATATATATATATATTTATTTCTTTAAATTTAAACTTTGTATTACATTTTTGACCACCAAATATTTTGCTCAACCTCTGTGTTACAGATTGTTTCCCTCAAAACAATACAACTTTATTCGAATTGGATTAACATTTTCCCAAAAATATGTATACTTTTTTACTTCCCACAATGCGACTATTTTCTTGAAATATTAGATAACTGAATGTGTCATATAGTTATTATTTCTTATTATAAGTGTGGCAGTTAACCAGGCTTCGCCACACGTCTTTTAAAAAAAGGCCAATTATCCATCAGTCAGCTCCAGACGTAGCGGGTAAGCTCACCTAGCATTCTATTCTATGATGTTGCTGTTAAAACGTGAGCGTTATGTTATAATTTTAGCTCACACAGCTATGCTAGTGTTGCTAACGTTTGTGTCCTCCTGTCTCATTCCTTAATAGTGTTGTCCTGATACAAATATTTTGGTACCGGTACCAAAATTATTTTGATACTTTTCTATATAAAGGGTACCACAAAAAATGGCATTATTGGCTTTATTTTAACCAAAAAATCTAACGGTACATTAAACATGTTTCTTATTGCAAGTTTGTCCTTAAATAAAATAGTGAACATACTAGACAACTTGTCTTTTAGTAGTAAGTAAGCAAACAAAGGCTCCTAATTTAGCTGCTGACATATGCAGTAACATATTGTGTCATTTTCCATTCTATTATTTTGTCTAAATTATTAAGGACAAGTGATAGAAAATGAATTACTAATATACTTGTTTATTTAATGTTAAAATCTGCTAACTTTCTCTTTTAACATGTTCTACCTACACTTTTGTTAAAATGTAATAACTTATTCTTCTGTTGTTTGATACTTTATATTAGTTTTGGATGATACCACAAATCTGGGTATCAATCCGATACCAAGTCGTTACAGGATCATACATTGGTCATATTCAAAGTCCTCAAGTGTCCAAGGACATAATTCCTGAGTTTATAAACATAATATAAATTTAAAAAAAAATGAAAGAAGATGTTGTGATGCCAAAAAATATTGACGTAATCATAATATTTTTCAGAGGCGGTATAGTACCGAATATGATTCATTAGTATCGCGGTACTATACTAATACCGGTATATCGTACAACCCTACTCCTTACTATGTTGTTGTATGTAAAATATAGCATCTATTACGTAGGACAAGTACATGTAAAAAGTGGATAATGTACACAATAAGACACACACTGAACAAAACACAGCTAATTAGCATTAAAGGCACAGACACACAAAACAGTGTTTTGCCTGTGGAGCTTACTAAAACATTTTTTACTGCCTAAATGGTTTATTTTGGCCAAAGCACTATTGCCGGGAGTTCTGAGGCTTGCATGAAATAGTCGAAACAGACTATAATATGGGATAGATAGATAGAAAGATAGGTCTTTATTGTCATTGGTTGTTATACTAATAGCACTGATTAACTTCTTCTTACACTGGTATGACAGTTTAGCATGGTAATATGTTATACTGAATGAAACATTGCCTGGAAACCTAACAAAGGTTTCTTTTTTTTTATGATGGAGACAGTTTGACCATGGAACAGATTACCTAATTGCTATTTAACGCAGCATTCCACAAAACAGTAAAGGTCAACATTTCTGCTTGGTTTTTTTCCTGAGCAATATTTGAAGGCACCCACTTCTGACACAATAGTAAATAACAATAATGGGCGTTAGTGCAAATGAGCAACACATTAGCGCGGCTTATTCCCCCTTTCTTGGTCTTTTCGGAGAACACAAAGAGCCCCGCTGAGGACTTTAGTGAGACCCTCCATTGATGTCTCCTTGCTGCCCCTCCCCCCCCCCCTCCCACTCCGATCAGACATCTGTAGCAGCTGCCCCCTTGTGCTCCTGTCAGCGTGCGTGCGACCGGGGTGGGGTTAGATCGGGGCGTGCTGGAACACCTCCCCCTTTGGAGAGGTCCGGCCTGCACACTTGTGGGACATCACATTCATCAATGGCTAATAGTTGCTAGCAGGTCACCCTGAAAACGCGACAGGGACCTTTGACCTCTCCTTAGCACGAGCCCCTGCAAAGTGGCCCCCCTCAGCTTGCCTGGTCCGTCCGTATACAAAACACTTTTTTTTTTTTTTTACCCATCAGATATTGCCATATTTTAAAGAAGACTCTTTCAAAACAACAAACACACATGCTTTCACCTCATCCCGTGACAAATAGATTGCCGGGCGTCACGTCGGGGTGCCGCTAAACACAAGTCACATGCTCGGCGTGCTTGCTCAGATAATACAGAACAAGACGCTCCTCACACACTGCGGGCTAAAGACGGTAGATGTCTCCAAGCACATTGAAAATAAAAGACACTGCAAGAGAAACGCACACTACACTCTTCCATCAAAAACACATTTTATCAAGGCTTTTTATAAGATATAACAGAAATAACAGTTCCAGTGTCTAATTGTCACCACCGTCCAATGTTCTGTTGAATTTTTCATGTGTCTGAGCAAACGCTAAAAAATCCCTGGGCATTCAGTGGCCATGTCATCAATCAATCATCCATCCATTTTCTACCGCTTGTCCCTTTTGGAGTCACGGGGGGTGCTGGAGCCTATCTCAGCTGCATTCGGGCGGAAGGCGGGGAACACCCGGGACAAGTCGCCACCTCATCACAGGGCCAACACAGATAGACAGACAATATTCACACTCACATTCACACACTAGGGCCAATTTAGTGTTGCCAATCAACCTATCCCCAGGTGCGTGTCTTTGGAGGTGGGAGGAAGCCGGAGTACCCGGAGGGAACCCACGCAGTCACGGGGAGAACATGCCAACTACACACAGAAAGTGCTTTACAAAGTTAAAACAATACCCCGGTGACTAGTGTTGTCCCGATACCAATATTTTGGTACCGGTACCAAAATACTTCGGTACTTTTCTAAATATAAAGGGGACCACAAAACATTTCATTATTGGCTTTATTTTAACAAAAAAATCTTACGGTTCATTAAACATATGTTTCTTATTGCAAGTTTGTCCTTAAATAAAATAGTGAACATACTAGACAACTTGTCTTTTAGTAGTAAGTAATCAAACAAAGGCTCCTAATTTAGTCTGCTGACGTATGCAGTAACATATTGTGTCATTTATCATTCTGTTATTTTGTCAACAATATTAAAGACAAGTGAAGTGAAGTGAATTACATTTATATAGCGCTTTTTCTCAAGTGACTCAAAGCACTTTTACATTGTGAAACCCAATATCTAAGTTACATTTAAACCAGTGTGGGTGGCACTGAGAGCAGGTGGGTAAAGTGTCTTGCCCAAGGACACAACGGCAGTGACTAGGATGGCGGAAGCGGGGATCAAACCTGCAACCCTCAAGTTGCTGTCACGGCCGCTCTACCAACCGAGCTATACCGGTGGTAGAAAATGAATTATTAATCTACTAGTTCATTTACTGTTAATATCTGCTTACTTTCTCTCTTAACATATTCTATCTACACTTCTGTTAAAATGTAATAATCACTTATTCTTCTGTTGTTTGATACTTTACATTAGTTTGGATGATACCAAAAATTTGGGTATCAATCCGATACCAAGTCGTTACAGGATCATACATTGGTCATATTCAAAGTCCTCATGTGTCCAGGGACATATTTCCTGAGTTTATAAACATATGTATTTAAAAAAAACGAAAGAAGATGTTGTGATGCCAAAAAATATCAACGTAATCATAGTAGTATCGACTAGATGCGGTCCTATACTTGGTATCATTACAGTGGATGTCAGGTGTAGATCCACCAATGGCGTTTGTTTACATTGTGACGCCGGTGAGCTACGGTGTGTAGTGAAGCATGTTTAGCTATTCCTCGTCCTGCAGGGATGATACTTGTAAGAAACTTACTTCATTGGTCGCCATGGAGACCGGCATTAGTGATTTAGAAGTAGCTAAAACACTGCTGACTGCGGATGGACGTTAGCCACTAGCTAGCTAGCCATGTCTTAAAGCACCTCTTCCTGAGGGTGTTTCAGTGGTATAACTTCACCTTTATCGTTAGTTTTTAAGCCAAAATGCGTCCGTTCTCCCTTTTCTGTCTACACACTGTGTCTGCTTGTAAGTACTTTGTGATTGTGCACTGCCGAACATGCTCGTCTACTCGTAAACCAGCAATGACACGACGTGACGACGGCAGGGGAGCGGGGGGGGTGAAGGACCGGTACTTTTCAGAGGTGGTATAGTACAGAATATGATTCATTAGTATCGCGGTACTATACTAATACCGGTATACCATACAACCCTAGTCTGAGCAAATGGCAAAAACTCCCTGGGCATTCAGTGACCACGTCATCAATCAATCAATCAAACAAACTTTATTTATAAAGCGCTTTTCATACATAAAAGAAATGCAACGCAAAGTGCTTTACAAAGTTAAAAACAATACCATATCCCCCATTATCATATATGCAAGCACAGACACATACATACAACATACACACATATGCAACTATTTGGACACATGATTGCATGGCTGAGTACAGAGGAGACATGTGAGTAAACACTATCGCAGGAAGGTAGCCAAATGCCTCGTCATCTAATTAGTGACGCGCATAAATGGATGAATGAGATTCCCATGATGATTGAGCAACATCAGACTTGCACACTGCGGCCACACCAACATCACACCTGTGCCAAACCTGACATACCAAGTTCAATGTCTTATTATCATCAAATGACAGCAGTCACTTACAATGGCAATAACAAAAAAAAACTACAGGACGCGGCCCGCCAGCGTCCAAAATCCGGTCTACAGGAAGTTCCCAATTTAAAAAAAAATATATATATATTATTTGGTTTTTTTTGTAATAATTTTTTTTTTTTAAATCTGTCCTTTCTAATCCATTTTCCACCGCTTGTTACTCTCGGTGTCTCCGAGCCGCTCAGGCAAATCATATTGTCTAAAAATGCATTTTCCCATCGATAACGTGACATCATCGCACCCGGAATATATATATTTATATACAGCCCGGCCCCCAGCCACATTTTTTAACAAGAACACCAACATGTAACAATATACCAACTATTTATTGCTCAAACGGCACAATTGGCGTCCTCCTAAGTAGGTTAGACCTACTTCCTGTTCCTAAACCTTCTGGGTAATGTAGTTTATAAACAGTTAGCAACTCTCCAATGTCCTCACTTCCTATTTTGTGTATTTATATTTCTAACATTTATTTATCCAAAATAAGACATTTAAGAACAGATAATCATTTGTAATTTTGTCCAAACAAAGAGGCCGCATTTACATGACCGAGATGTTGAAGTGTGATGATAATCTCATCCTCTTTTTATTTAGTAACAAAAATGACTGCTACAGATCACTTTCAACAGTTCATTAAAGATGCATGTTGGATGATAATTGAACGTTTAAGAGGGACAAACACTTTGCGAGCGTAAAACATGCACAGAGAGAATGTCAGTAAGTCTTTGCTGGTGTTTTTTTTGTAAATATTTTACCATTACCATTATTACCATAGAGCGCTCAGGATTATAGCGCACATTGAAGGGGTCATATTATGTTAATTTTCTACATTTAAAACACTTCCTTGTGGTCTACATAACATGTAATTGTGGTTCTTTGGTCAAAATGTTGCATAGATTATGTTTTATAGATCATATTCAAGCCACTTTCTCACTATCTCTTCAGGATGTAACATTTTGTGTCCGCTTCTATTTTACGTGCCTCCACTTAGACAGTGTTTTCTCCCCATGATCTTTTCTTGTAGTTTTTAGCGCTTCCATAGCGAGTCTACTGACAGGTTAAGTTAGAACTGTACGCTACTTTGTATTCAAAACAGCAACAGTGGAGGATGCATGCCCTACAACAAGAAGATAGAGAGAAAGAAGAAACTTATTGACGACGGCATAGACTACAATGGCGGACTCGCGCAAATCTCCAGGACTTTTGCAGATCCCAAATACACATCAGCAGGAACCAAAAGGTAAGAAAAGTTGGTTTTGCATAATATTGCAAAACAAAACGCCGGATATTATGTCTCCTGATAGGTGCCGTTTTGGTGTCCTTATACACACACACCATAATAAATTTAAATTTTCCTGAGGTAACTCTCCTGAAGGAATCAATAAAGTACTATCTATCTAATACCCGTATGTCAATGCACTGCACATCTGACTACGTTAGATGTAATGCTGTGCTTTGTAGCTTACCAAAGTGGTACTAATGTGTGTAATGTTCTATATTCCCAATGAAACATCAACGTTTTGGTGTTGCTTGCTCACAGGCCAGTGTTGTTTATTGAACAGGCGTCAACTTGCAGTCCACACTGGCTCTTGCGTGTGAATGCCACCAACTGGTCACACTTATCATTACATAATGTACCAAATAAAATTGCTTCGAGGTTGGTAAGCACAACCACAATTAATATGTACATTAGGCACACTGTATTGTTGTGCACTGTTTTGAGAAAATGAAAAGTTTTTAAGTGCGCCTAAGTCCAAAAAGTACGGTAGTTATAGATGTGATATGTTGTTTACATTATTCATACTCTGTTAATTTAATTTTTTTTTTTTTTTTTACATCACTTAATTGTCTTAATTTTCACTAATTGTTTAAGTGTGTTATTGTTTTTTTTCGGGTTTTTATAATAAATTAAAACTGTACATTCATTTGACAATAACCTCTGGGTATGTGCTTTTACTGCCACCCAGTATCTACTTTTAAGTCTGTGTGGTATAAAACGAGTAAAACATCAATGTAGAATTTGTTCTCCAGTTTCTGATGAAATCCTGTACTTTTCAAGGTTAATGTTACAAGGAACACTTAAAACATTGACAACAAATTCATAAAATCCCAAGTTTATTTAACGGTATTGAAGAAAAAAGCTTCAAAACTTTCTAAAAAAAAGCTGCTGCAAATTCAGGTATTTTGTGCCAAAAAATAATTTTAAAAAAAGCTTGCAAAATCCTGGAGGGAATGACGACTCTGAATGTGCACCTGGGAGGCGAGTCTCTTCATATTAACACAGCGGGCTTACTATTTGTCACATTAGCCATACTGTAATGAGCAGCCAGGAGAGAGGCATGTGTAGAGCGGTTGTTCTGTGGTTATCGTCACATTTTTTCAAATAGATGTGGTGTCATCACTAAAATGGAAAAAAAAAAGCAAAACAAGATAAAGTCTTACAAATTGAATATGACAGAGTCAGATGATTGCCGATTTTGTTGTCAGGAGCCTGAATCCACCTTACATTTGTTTTGGTATTGTCATATTGTGTCTTCATTTTGGGTGGAAGTTGAAAAAATGTGTTTAAAGATTGGTTTGTTTATGAAGCTTGATGTGGTTTCTGTTATTTTAGGAGAGTTCATTGACAATCATGATTTAGTCAATTTAATTATAGTACTCGGTAAAAGGTTTATTTTTAAGGCAAAAAACAGATATTCACTTAGTATTTCTTTCTTTAAAACATTTATTCAGTATTTTTTAACTTTAGAAAATTATATGGTTGAAAACGATAATGATGCCAAAAAACATAAAAAAAAGATGGGAAGTCCTCAAAGGCTTATTTTGAAAATGTAATTTTGTTTATATATGATATGCAATCTGTTGTTGTATTCCCTATTTTAAGTGTACATAAATGAAGGTATGTGTTGCTGACTTCGACTTGGATGTGATGTGGACTGTACATGGGTGCTTAATTTGAAAATGTATTTTTGTTTGTGGATTGTATGCAACCTGTTGTGTTCCCTGGTTTTTGGTGTACATGGGTGAAGGTGTGTGTTGCTGAGCCCGATCTGGACGTAATCTGAACTGGACCTGGTTTTAAGAACCCTTTTGAACAATCTGATTTCATTGACAACCCGGTCTGGTGAAGTTAAGGTCCTTTGTTTGTTTTGTTTGAAAGTAAAGCCATTTTAAAAACAATTACATAAAAAATAGTGATTAGTGAAAATGTTAGTGGACCAGCACCACACACAATCATGTGTGCTCGAATGACTGTATCCCTTGCAGACTGTATTGTTCTATACTGTAGGAACCAGAAGTTGTTGTTTTTTTAATAACAGAAAGAGACAGCTCCTTTTGTGTAAATGAGTGTGGATGAGTGTGAATGGGGGAGGGAGGGTTTTCTTGGGTTGATGCACTAATGGTAAGTGTATCTTGTGTCTTTTTTTTAATGTTGTTTGAAATAAAAATTAAAAAAAATAATAATAAAAAAAAATAAAAAAATAAAAAAATAAAAAGTCTTACAAATTTGCGGGTGACTCAAAATCTTATGACAACGGTTGCAACTTTTGAGATGTAACTTCTTTTTTTTTTTTAAACGTTGCTTCATGTCCAAAATTGTACGCCTTGTGGACTTTAAAAGTGTGTGTCACATTGCTACACAACCAGCTTCCAACTGAAGAATAAAATAAGACAGTCACCAGGGTGCGGAGTGTTCTAAAACACAATATAATAACACAAATTATTTCAACATACTCCTAAGAAATACACCGGAAAGTCTTGGAGGAAGTCTGAATCCTCACAAGATTGTCCTTGTATATTTGTAATCTCCAAAATGTGTCTGTCAGGATTAGACAAAAAAAACAGGCTGCTTTTAATGTCGTTTATCGGAGAGGAGACGCTGGCTAAGGAGCAGGAACTTGTTGAAGTGGAAGCGATAAATTTGACCAAGTAGGACTGTAACGGTACACTATAGTCACGGTTTGGTACAGAACTCGGTTTTAATGTCACTGTTTGGTTCATTTTGGGAACAGTGAAGAAACAAAATGCCTAAAACGTGTAAAATATGTGTAAACCCAATTCCCCAATACGTACAACTATTAAAAATGGAAATACATAGAAACAGTCAGGACTGCAATCTACTTCTGGTGGTGGGTTGGTGTAATGGGGAGACAGGTTGAATCATCTAATTGGCCATGACACGTGTCATTGGTGTGGAAAAATGTGTTAAGTTGGCAACACTGATCCCTCCTGCTAAGTCTTACTCTCCGGCAGACCAGGTGTGTTACGAAGCGGAGTCACGGTGCATTGCTGAGAGTTGCAAGCGGCCAGCTACATTCACAGTCCCATTATAATGTGTTATTGAGCACGGGGCGAACAGGCAGCGGCAAATCTATTTGCGGCGGGCCGCAGCAAACAAATGTATGGGAAACACTTGATAGTTTACAATGTTTCTTTTCAGGAAAGTGCAAAAGTAGCAGTTTGAAAAGTGTAATTTAATAATTATATTTTCTAAATGAAAGCATCTTATTGGCTGAATTAATACTACCAGCTGAGGCCCATTGCTATTATCTACTGCAGTTATTCTCAAACCAGCGGCACCCTGGAGCATTTTTTTAAAAAGTATTGAAAATGGTAAAAGATGGGGGGAAAAATATTTTTTTGGTTTTAGTATGTTTTTTTGTTTGAGGACAAACATGACACAAACCTTCCCAATTGTTAGAAAGCCCACTGTTTAATATGTTTGTGTGTATGCTTCACCGATGAGAGTATTTGGTGAACATCGTTTTGTCCTACTAATTTCGGCGGTTCTTGAACTCACCATAGTGTGGACTGTGACGCAACAGTTTGTTTACATGTAAAATCTTCCACTCCTTCTTTGTCTCATTTTGTCCACCAAACCTTTTAAGCTGTGCGTGAATGCACAAAGGTGAGACTTTGTTGATGTTATTGACTTGTTGGAGTGCTAATCAGGCATATTTGGTCAGTGCATAACTGCAAGCTAATCAACGCAAACATGCTATTTAGGCTAGCTGCATGCACATATTGCATCATAATGCCTCATGTGTAGGTTTATTTGAGCTCATTTAATATCCTTTACTGCTACCCTCTTTGTATATACAGTAATTTAGTTTCGCATGTCTCATGACACATTATCTGTATGTAATATTGGCTGCATTTCAGATAGTTGTTTGTGTGCCATGTTGTTCCAGACCACAGCAAACGTTACCCGGCTTGCCAAAGATTGTAATAAATCTATTAAAAGAAGACAGCCTGCTGTTTCCTTTAACTTGGACACTCACATCTATACCTTTGGCCATTAAAAGCCAGTCATTTCCAGGAGTCATGTCACCTTCTGAGTAGTCTCTGATTTACTAATGGTTTCTAATGTTGTAAAAAATGTTGGAATACATTTTAAATTTCAACATTTCTGTTAACAAAGATTTGCTTCAGCCTGCGACACATAGTCATTTTGATAGTAGGCTACCATAGCTAATATAGACACTTACAGTACGTCTTGTGTTGTTATAAGACATATATACGACTTTTCATTTTTTGCGGCTCCGGACAGATTTGTTGTTTGTATTTTTGGTCCAATATGGCTTTTTCAACGTTTTGGGTTGCCGACCCCTGATCTAGTGGTACGCCAAAGAATCACTTGACTAAAGTACAGTGTTTTAGTTTCCTATATTCAAACAGTGTTACTGTTCAAGCGGTGTGTAATGCTACAGTGGTTCAAAATATTAAATATACTTGTTAAATAAAACCTCTGCCTTATTTTAAATGAATACTTGGGCCTACTACATTACTGTATTTTAATGTTGCTCATTATGGTGGCACTTGGACAGCCAAGCTTTTTCTGAGGTGGTACTGGGTGAAAAAGTTTGAGAATCACTGGTCTACCGAACACTGCTTTCACCAGGAAGGTCGAGTGTTCATGACTCCGGTCTGCACTTTGTATACAAAGTACATGCATGACTATTAAGTTACAACTCCATTGCCTTACTTTACATGTATGTGGGAGAACTCGGTATGCCTATGTGTTCTACTGCATGTTGTGGACCGAAAACTCTGATTACAAATAAATGTACCGTTACACCCTTGAGACACAGAGTCAGGGGTGGGTCTCTACTAGATTCACTTTCAGTCCTCTTGCGCTGTCTTTTTTGAGGCAAAGTTATAAATATTTTCAAAAACTCACTTTATCCATTATGATTCAGCTATAATGAGTATTTACGTCATGACATGATATGTTATTTGCTGTCAAAGTAGTGCATGAAAAAAACAAACAAAAAAACTTGCTCTTGTTGCTTCAAGTCTGAGCCCAGAAACGATTTACAAGCGAAAAACGGCCACACCCGTTTTTATTGTGAGTGAAACTATACGCTTTGAACGGCGTCTTTGTCACATGTTGTTTGAAACTCAATAGCTGCTGATTATTTCAGATGTCTCTTTGGAAGTCAATGAGAAACGTGTCGACAGTTTATATTCGCTGCATCAAAGGGCCCAGCTACTAATTGGGGAGAGCATACTGGTATGATAATGGCACTTAGAGTGGAACGTGACGTCAATCGATGCCAAATACAAGCACACATAAGGCGTAATAGAAATTCTATCAGGTGTGACCGGATTGTAGTGACTGTGTAAAAGTATCTTTGCATGGCTGGGAAAAAAAAGATTCATTCTCACTGTAAATTGTCTTCAAATTTACTTAGATACATCATATATGCAAGCGAAGTCGATAGAATTAATAACAATATAATAATAATTACCTAAATAAATTACATTTTACCCGGATTGTATGGAGAGACAATATATAGCACAAATTGTGTAATGACATATGTAATGTAATGACATGTATTATAATATTGGCACTGTGGGTTTATGGGAGTATGAAAAACTGCTGAGATGATTTTAAAAAATACAGTATAAAACATCAGTATTACAGTAGAGTACAAGTCAGAAAACTAATGTAATAAATGCTGATTAGATTTATTTTTCCTGATATTGACTGGAAAATCTCTAGTTCAGTGGTCCCCAACCTTTTTGTAGCTGCGGACCGGTCAACGCTTGAAAATTTGTCCCACGGACCAGGGGAAGGGTGGGTTATGTTTTTTTATTTATTTTTTTGTCAAAGAAATACAATCATGTGTGCTTACAGACTGTATCCCTGCAGACTGTATTGATCTATATTGATATATAATGTATATATTGTGTTTTGTATGTTGATTTAATTTAAAAAAAATACATGAATAAATGAAAAATGTTTTTTATTTCTTGTGCGGCCTGGTACCAATCGGTCCACGGACCGGTACCGGGCCATGGCCCGGTGGTTGGGGACCACTGCTCTAGTTTATATATCTATATCTAGAAATGACTTAAATAAGTGATTCTCAAACTTTTTTCTCCAAGCATCACCTCAGAAAAAAAACGTGGCTGTCCAAGTACCACCTTAATGACCAACATTAAAATACAGTAGAGTAGTAGGCCTAAGTAGTCATTCAAAACAAGGCAGAGGTTTTATTTAACAGGTATATTTAACATTTTTGGCCACTGTTACATTACGCACAATTTAAAGAGTAAAACCGTGTTTGAATATAGGAAAATAAAACACTGTACTTTAATCAAGTGATTCTTTGGCGTACCACTAGATGGAGCCCACGTATCACTATTGGTACAAGTACCAGTTTGAGAATCACCTGTATAAACAAGTAAAAAAGGAGACCATTTCAATGTTAGCATTTAAATGGCTTGTGATAAGATTTTTGTCTCTAAAAAAGGACAATATGCTGCCTATTATATTCTGAATTATGTAATTGAAGTATTTCTAGTCTTAAACAGGCATTTTTCTTTTGCTTATTTGCAGTTGTTGAAAATGTGGGTTATGAATAAACTCAGTACAGTGAACGACACTTGTACATTTTTAGTAATCGATAGAAAAATGTATTTATGTCTCAAAGAGTACAATGTCTCAATAAATGATCAAATGTAAATGCAGTACTTTTAGTAATTCAATAGCAATCTCTATTTACAGTTATTGGAAATGTGGGTTATGAATAAACTAAAAGTGAATGACACTTGTGTGTTCATTTGTAGAAATAGTAGAATACACCAGTGAACATTCATTAAATGTAAATACAGTATAATCTAACTCTATAGTACAGAGTGAAAATAAGTAAAACATTACCATAGTAATGACAATTAAAGGCTATATATTGAGTTGACTTCATTTAAAACAGAGTATACTGCCCCAGTAGATACTTCTAGTATTAAACTGACAAGCCGCATGCTTTGCAGTTGTTAAAAACTCGGCTTATTGGTAAAAACAATACAGTTGTGTCACTGTTATGACGTTATAGGCTAACTTATGCTTTTGTTGGTGTATAATCTAAAGGAGTACACCGCTTGAGTGAATGCTGACAGAATGTAAATACACTACTTCTAGTTTTCAACTGGCAGTTTGTGCATAATTACAGTTGTTTAAAATGTGGGTTATGAGTAAAATCATCGCAAACGAACGACAGTTGTGTGCAAAATGGTGAAAATAGATGGTTAACGTTGAGCTTTTTTTGGTTCTCTAAAAAGAGTACACTGCCTTAGTAAATGTTGATATAATGTACATACTAGTGTTGTCCCGATACGAATATTTTGGTACAGGTACCAAAATTATTTCGATACTTTTCTAAATAAAGGGGAGCACAAAAATGTGCATTATTGGCTTTATTTTAATAAAAAAAAATCTTACAGTACATTAAACATATGTTTCTTATTGCAAGTTTGTCCTTAAATAAAATAGTGAACATACAAGACAACTTGTCTTTTATTAGTAAGTAAGCAAACAAAGGCTCCTAATTTAGCTGCTGACGTATGCAGTTCTATTACTTTGCCAAAATTGTTAAGGACAAGTGGTAGAAAATGAATGATTCACTGTTAACATCTGCTTACTTTCTCTCTTAACATGTTCTATCTACACTTCTGTTAAAATGTAATAAACACTTATTCTTCTGTTGCTTGATACTTTACATTAGTTTTGGATGATACCATGAATTTGGGTATCAATCCGATACCAAGTAGTTACAGGATCATACTTTGGTCATATTCAAATTCCTCATGTGTCCAGGGACATATTTCCTCAGTTTATAAACACAATATACATTTTTTTTAAACGACAGAAGATGTTGTGATGCCAAAAAATATTGACGTAATCATAGTAGTATGGGCCAGATATGCTCCTGTTCTTGGTATCATTACAGTGGATGTCAGGTGTAGATCCACCAATGGTGTTTGTTTATATTTTGACGCCGGTGAGCTACGGTGTGTAGTGAAGCATGTTTAGCTCTTCTTCGTCCTGCAGGGATGATACTTGTAAGAAACTCTGGCGAACAGGTATTTTTCAGAGGCGGTATAGTACCGAAAATGATTCATTAGTATCGCGGTACTATACTAATATAGGTATACCGTACAACCCTAGTACACACATTCGTTATTGTATTAAATTGGCAACGTATGCATATTTACAGTTGTTTAAAATGCCAGTTGAAAATTACTTTTGCCAGTAAAAGAGAGTATAGCTTCGGTGACTAATTTTACAAAGGGAAATCCAATCCTCCTCGTATCAAACAGGCCACTTCTGCATAATTACAGTTGTGGAAAATGTGTTTTTTAAGTACAATAGTAGAAATTGATGATAAACCGCAGCCTTTCGAGCACAGTTCGTAGGAATGTTGATAGACGGTAATAAAGTTATTTTTTATCAAGAACGCATATTTTCAGTTGTTGAAAATATGGGTTGGAGTGAAAAAAAACACTACAATATTGTCAGTGTATTACCACTTAATAGGTTCAGGGGTAGGGAACCTATGGCTCTCGAGCCAGACGTGGCTCTTTTGATGACTGCATCTGGCTCTCAGATAAATCTCAGCTGACATTGCTTAACACGATAAGTATTGAATAATTCCGCTGGTAATCAATCACAGTGTTAAAAATAACATTCAAAATATAAATTTTTTCCATGCATTTTAATCCATCCATGCGTTTTCTACCACACCTGTTCAAGAAATCGCATTAATGGTAAGAAGTATTTTATTTATTATTGGTTAGCTTCAGAATAACAATGTTAATAAAAAGAATAAGAGACTTATTATAGTCTAAAAATGTTGGTCTTACTTAAAAATGCACGCATTTAGTTATTCAGTGTTAAAAAATATTATATGGCTCTTACGGAAATACATTTTTAAATATTTGGCTTTCATGGCTCTCTCAGCCAAAAAGGTTTCCGAACCATGGGTTAAATGATGTATGCTTCTCTCTAAGGCTATGTCTACACTAAGCCGGATAACCCCTTAAATGAATAATTATTTAGCCTAAGCCCCGTTTCAGCCACACTAAACCATTGTTTAGTGTGGATAATTTTTTACACGGGTAGGTGCGCCGTCTATTTCTTGAATCTCTGGCTCTTAGCTCTGTATGGACTCATTGATCGTGTACAAAGTGAGTTCGGAGAGGAAGTGACGCCAGAAAGTAAGCGCCCCACACAGGAAGTGACGTCAGAAAGAACGCGCCACAGCCAGCTTCATAATAAAGCGGTTGTGTAACTTGGAGCTAACTACTGGAAATATGAAGGCGAGTCATCCAGACATGCCCGTGTTTCTCCTTCTTCTACATGTACAGACGCTTGTGGAAATCACATGTGAATACCTTAAGAGAAAGCGATTGCAGCTATTTGGGATAAAACACTTCTCAGACGGCAAGAGAACTTTCGAATGTCGAGGTCAGCTGTGATTCTACTTACCAAAAAACTTTGTCCATTTGTCGAAGGAGAGACAACGAGAATGCAGGCAACCGTGAATGTGATAAAAAGGTAGCGTGTGGTTTGTATTACCTGGCCGTCGAGGGAAGACTAACTACGGAAAACAGCGAATGCTTTTGGACTGGCAAAGCAGACTGTATCAGTTATTGTCCGCCATGTATGTCGCGGACTCAACGTCTAGGTTCAGAGGACCGTATTTTTCGGAGTATAAGTCGCTCCGGAGTATAAGTCGCACCGGCAGAAAATGCATAATAAAGAAGGAAAAAAACATATATAAGTCGCACTGGAGTATAAGTCGCATTTTTGGGGGAAATTTATTTGATAAAACCCAACACCAAGAATAGAAATTTGAAAGGCAATATAAAATAAATAAAGAATAGTGAACAACAGGCTGAATAAGTGTACGTTATATGACGCATAAATAACCAACTGAGAACGTGCCAGGTATGTTAACGTAACATATTATGGTAAAGAGTCATTCAAATAACTATAACATATAGAACATGCTATACGTTTACCAAACAATCTGTCACTCCTAATCGCAAAATCCGATGAAATCTTATACGTCTAGTCTCTTACGTGAATGAGCTAAATATTATTATTTGATATTTTACGGTAATGTGTTAATAATTTCACACATAAGTCGCTCCTGAGTATAGGTCGCACCCCCAGCCAAACTATGAAAAATACTGCGACTTATAGTCAGAAAAATACGGTATATAAAGTCACCAAAAACGAATGGACAATGAAGGTGAAGGCAAAAGAGTGAGGAGTGTCCTGACCAGATATCTAGATCCCTAGATTGATTGTGGTAAAATGTTCTTTGTCACATTGTTTACGTGTCTAAATAAAGATTTGTTTAATTTATGATGTCTCAGGTGTGAATCACTGCAATAGGGCCCCCCAGCACACTGGATTCCAGTTCATTCAAATACAACAATGGATATTGTTAGGGATGTCCGATAATGGCTTTTTGCCGATATCCGATATTGTCCAACTCTTTATTACCGATACCGATATCAACCGATACCGGTATATACAGTCGTGGAATTAACACATTATTATGCCTAATTTGGACAACCAGGTATGGTGAAGATAAGGTCCTTTTTTAAAAAAAATTATAAAATAAAATAAGATAAATAAATTAAAAACATTTTCTTCAATAAAAAAGAAAGTAAAACAATATAAAAACAGTTACATATAAACTAGTAATTAATGAAAATGAGTCATATTAACTGTTAAAGGTTAGTACTATTAGTGGACCAGCAGCACGCACAATCATGTGTGCTTACGGACTGTATCCCTTGCAGACTGTATTGATATATATTGATATATAATGTAGGAACCAGAATATTAATAACAGAAAGAAACAACCCTTTTGTGTGAATGAGTGTGAATGGGGGAGGGAGGTTTTTTGGGTTGGTGCACTAATTGTAAGTGTATCTTGTGTTTTTTATGTTGATTTAAAGGCCTACTGAAACCCACTACTACCGACCACACAGTCTGATAGTTTATATATCAATGATGAAATCCTAACATTGCAACACATGCCAATACGGCCAGGTTAACTTATAAAGTGCAATTTTAAATTTCCCGCTAAACTTCCGGTTGAAAACGTCTATGTATGATGACGTATGTGTGTGACGTGAAACGTTGAAACGGAGGTATTCGGACACATTGTATCCAATACAAAAAGCTCGGTTTTCATCGCAAAATTCCACAGTATTCTGGACATCTGTGTTGGTGAATCTTTTGCAATGTGTTTAATGAACAATGCAGACTGCAAAGAAGAAAGCTTTAGGTGGGATCGGTGTATTAGCGGCTGGCTACAGCAACACAACTAGGAGGACTTTGACTTGGATAGCAGACGCGCTATCCGACGCTAGCCGCCGACCGCATCAATGATCGGGTGAAGTCCTTCGTCGCTCCGTCGATCGCTGGAACGCAGGTGAGCACGGGTGTTGATGAGCAGATGAGGGCTGGCTGGCGTAGGTGGATAGCTAATGTTTTTAGCATAGCTCTGTGAGGTCCCGTTGCTAATCTAGCTTCAATGGCGTCGTTAGCAACAGCATTTTTAAGCTACACCAGGCTGGAAAGCATTAACCGTGTAGTTACAGGTCCATGGTTTAATAGTATTGTTGATTTTCTGTCTATTCTTCCAGTCAGGGGTTTATTTCTTTTGTTTCTATCTGCAGTTAAGCCCGATGCTATCACGTTAGCTCCGTAGCTAAAGTGCTTCGCCGATGTATTGCGTTCTCGACTCTCATTTTCAAGAGGATATAGTATCCGAGGTGGTTTAAAATACAAATCTGTGATCTACAATAGAAAAAGGAGAGAGTGTGGAATCCAATGAGCCAGCTTGTACCTAAATTACGGTCAGAGCGAAAAAAGATACGTCCTGCACTGCACTCTAGTCCTTCACTCTCACGTTCCTCATCCGCGAATCTTTCATCCTCGCTCAAATTCATGGGGTAATCGTCGCTTTCTCTGTCCGAATCGCTCTCGCTGCTGGTGTAAACAATGGGGAAATGTGAGGAGCCCTTCAACCTGCAACGTCACGTTACTTCCGATACAGGCAAGGCTTTTTTTTTTTATCAGCGACCAAAAGTTGCGAACTTTATCGTCGATGTTCTCTACTAAATCCTTTCAGCAAAAATATGGCAATATCGCGAAACGATCAAGTATGACACACAGAATAGATCTGCTATCCCCGTTTAAATAAAAAAATGTCATTTCAGTAGGCCTTTTAACGACCATTGTGTGTGTGTGGACACGGGTAAGGCATACTTGCCAACCCTCCCGTTTTTAGCGGGAGAATCCCGGTATTCAGTGCCTCTCCCGACAACCTCCCGCCAGAGATTTTCTCCCGACAAACTCCCGGTATTCACTCCCGGTATTCAGCCGGAGCTGGAGGCCACGCCCCCTCCAGCTCAATGCAGACCTGAGAATGAGTGGGGACAGCCTGTTCTCACGTCCGCTTTCCCACAATATAAACAGCTTGCCTGCCCAATGAACGGAGAAGTTAAACAGGACAATACTGCCATCTAATGGATAGCCACCGGAACACTGAAA
Source organism: Entelurus aequoreus (assembly GCF_033978785.1). Lineage (NCBI taxonomy): Eukaryota > Metazoa > Chordata > Actinopteri > Syngnathiformes > Syngnathidae > Entelurus > Entelurus aequoreus. Next base: position 63,369,920 of record NC_084740.1, read on the forward strand.
TTCAAGTTTTTTTTTCTTTTTTCTATGTAAATAAAATAAAAATAAAAAAAAAAATATATATATATATATATATATATAGCTAGAATTCACTGAAAGTCAAGTATTTCATACATATATATGTGTATATATCAGGGGTGGGCAATTAATTTTTACCGGGGGCCGCATGAGCAACCCGAGCACTGCTGGAGGGCCACATCGACAATATTTCAATTAAATTTTGCTCAATATTATTTTTGATATATACCGTAAGATAAATAATAATAATAATAATAATAATTAATAATAATGGTAATACTTCAACATAGTGTGTGTAACAGCATTCCATGACTAATATAAATCAATTAACATTAATAATAAATGACAGTAAAATAAGCACACGTATGACTGAGGAGTCATAGTGTAACTTTGTGTGGTGTTTGAGTTGTCCGACTTTTTGTGTGGCCATAAACGCACCAGTGGTTTAGTGCTATGCGTGTTGGTGACAGATGACAAGTTGGTTTTGGCCTGGTTTGTACGGCAGAAAATGACTAGTTTTTCGAGATAGAAGTGTTTTACTTATGTTTTTGGTGTGGTTATGGTCGAATATAAACAGTTTTGCTCAATAAAGTGATCGATATAATTCCTGGCCTCGAAGCATCTCGATAGACGTTACAATAATTGAACGGTGTTCAATTGAACGGTGTTGACGAACACCGTTAGGTCCGCTTGTTGTCACTGTCACTCAAAGCTGCATTGCAAAATTACATAGAATAAATATGTTTATTTTGTTTAGAATTCAGATGGGATTTGATTTGGTGCGCGGCATATATTTGCTGCGCGCAGCAGACGCTTGAGCAGTGCGCAATTGCGCAGGCACGCACTTTAGAGGGAACGTTGCATGGCAGTCCATGTCTTGTTGGAAACACGCCATTCTTCATCAACTTTTCTCTTTTTAGCGTCTCGGGTGTAAACCGTGCATCACTTGTCGCTGCATGTGCACCTTCACTCGCAGGTTACACACGGACACACGCCCATAAATAATACTTTTCAAAATAAAAGCAGCACAGTTGTATTGCGCGCACGACATAGATGTTTTTTCAACTTTATTTTGTAATTAATGATTGCAGCTGTTCACATTCACTCACAACGGAAGTAATACAAATAACGATTTTCAAAACAAAAGCAGCACCGTTGTATTGCACACTCGACATAGATACTTTTTAAAATTTATTTTGTAATTTATAATTGGCCTCACGCGGGCCGGACAGGGACGCACAAAGGGCCGGATGCGGCCCGCGGGCCGCAGAATGCCCAGGTCTGGTATATATATATGTTTATATATATATATGTGTATATATATATATGAAATATATATGAAATACTCGAGTTGGTGAATTCTAGCTGTAAATAACCACGCCCCCAACCACCCCCTACCCCCACCTCCCGATATTGGAGGTCTCAAGGTTGGCAAGTATGGGGTAAGGTTAGGTGGGATTTACCCTGGATAACCTTGGGGTAAATTCAACAAGCGTAAATAAGCTCTTAACATTTCGATGTAGGCCTCGCCAAAAGGAAAAAAACAACAACCTAATAATCTATTCATTTGTCTTCTTCCCGGACTACAATTGAGAGCCACTGCGGAAGTCCCTCCCCCCTCCTCCCTCCGCTAAGTACCTGGATGATGTAACCCCTTTCCAAATATAGCGTGTTGCCGATGGCCGGGGCGGCCTCCCCCCATTGGCCGCGGCGGCTGTCGGTCAAAGTGACGTCACCCAAGGCGGTGTTATTATTGTAAACAGCCCGCTCTGACTCCTCTCCCTGCCACCGACGCTCCGAGCCGACTTACTCCGCGCAGAGCCCCCCCTTTGTTCGCCGAAACGCGGCGGAGCGACTCAGCGCCGCCGGAAAAAGGCGCGCGTAAAGACACACTTGTAACACCGACACGGCGGGAACTCATTTAAATGGCCGTTCCTTTGTGCGGCGCGTGTCCACATCCGGGGGCTCCATCGAGCCGGCGCGTGCTGGCCGGCGGACAATAACAAACGGCGAACATTTTTGCGTTTTCGACTGTCACAAACTCCCACTTGTCGTGGTGACAATATTTCCACATGACACGACGAGCTCAACAATTACAGGTTGGGGCGTCTTCAATTGTGGCGTGGGAAAAGGGGGAAAAAGTGCAACTTCTCCAAAAGTGCACGCGCGGACGTCTTGCGCCGTAACTATGACGTCACATACTTTCACGTTGACTTTAAAGTTGGAATCCAATAAATTGTACTTACTTGATGTTTTAAAAGGGGGAGCCGTGATGCTTCGTGTAGTAGTGCTCGCCTGCATCTCTCCCTCTCGTGTGTCTCCCCCACTCGTGGGTGACACCCTCTACTTCCACGACCCCCCCCCCCCCCGTCCCTCCTCCTCCCTGCAAGTTAAGTTGACAACAAGCTCTCTCATTCTCTCTCTTTTCCCTATCTCTCTCTCTCTCTCTCTCTGCAAGTGCCGCTTCAGCAAAGCTTCAAGGAAGTTGTTTCTTTGTTCCAGTATTTTGGGTTGCGTCAATATTGCGAAAAAAAACGTCGAGGGAGGGAGGGGAGGTGTGGAGATACACTGGCGGGAGAGAGAGAGAGAGAAAGAAGAAGCGGACGTACACAAACACACAAGAGCGCACTAGTTCACACGGCCAATGCGCCACCCTTTTAACTCATCACTTGATGTGCGCATGTGCAAGGAGTGTGGGGGGGGGGGGGGGGGGGTGCTTTATAAGGTGCGCCTAGTCGCAAATGGGACTCGGGAGTTTGCACAGAGCTGGACCCTGAACGCAACACCTTTCGCATGCATCCTTTAATTTTTTCTAAAATAAAGCGACTAACAAGTGGTGGCTAGCTACTGTAGGACGCAGGGACTAACGTTTATTGATAACTGGCCCTCTTTCTGGGGCAAAACCAGGCTTGCTGATGAGAGACGGCCTTCACCCTAACCAGGAAGGCGCCATCATCCTGTCTAGAAACATAGACTACTATTTAAGTCTCACTTGACTGACTACACTAGAGCAAGCCCGGTCACAGGCAATTACAATGTCTGTTAGTCCGGGTGAGGAGTCAGTTAAGCTAGAACTAGCCAGCGCCAGGCTGGATAATCCATGTACGCATAGCAATTCTCTTAGAATAATACACAATTCACATAATGTTTTTTCTGTTGTGTCTGTGTCAGAGGTGGACATGCATTCTACTGAGGTGGCAAATTATGATATGTCCAGTCTATTGCAGCACCAAGCAAACAATCGGAAAATTCCCGTCATATCAATTCCTAGATATGGTCGAAACTATTTAAAGTGCACTACGCATAATAAACGCAACATTGTTAATATTGCCACTACGGATAATCTTAACAAAAACTCGTCAAAACAGCCCAATACCTATAATATGGGCTTTTTAAACATAAGATCATTGTCTCCCAAGGCGTTATTGGTTAATGAGGTCATTAGAGACAACAATCTTAACGTCATTGGTCTTAGCGAAACCTGGCTCAAACCGGACCGAATTTTTTGCGCTCAATGAGGCATCTCCTCCTAACTATACGAAAATGCGCATGTTGCCCGCCCTCTTAAAAGGGGAGGGGGTGTCGCACTAATATACAATGAAAATTTCAACCTTACCCCTAACCTAAATAATAAATATAAATCGTTTGAGGTGCTTACTATGAGGTCTGTCACACCGCTACCTCTCGACCTGGCTGTTATCTACCGCCCCCCTGGGCCCTATTCGGACTTCATCAGTGAATTCTCAGAGTTCGTTGCTGATCTAGTGACGCACGCCGACAATATAATCATAATGGGGGACTTTAATATCCATATGAATACCCCATCGGACCCTCAGTGCGTGGCGCTCCAAACCATAATTGATAGCTGTGGTCTTACACAAATAATACATGAACCCACGCATCGCAACGGTAATACAATAGATCTAGTGCTTGTCAGGGGTGTCACCACCTCCAAAGTTATGATACTTCCATATACTAAAGTAATGTCCGATCATTACCTTATAAAATTTGAAGTTTTGACTCTTTGTCAACAAGCTAATAATAATAATAACTGCTATAGCGGCCGCAACATTAATGCTGCCACAACGATGACTCTTGCTGACCTACTGCCTTCGGTAATAGCACCATTCCCAAATTATGTCGGCTCTATTGATAAACTCACTAACAACTTTGACGATGCCTTGCGCGAAATTATTGATAGTATAGCACCGCTAAAGCAAAAAAGGGCCCCTAAAAGGCGCACCCCATGGTTTACAGAAGAAATTAGAGCTCATAAATTATCATGTAGAAAACTGGAACGCAAATGGCGCGCGACTAAACTTGAGGTTTTCCATCAAGCATGGAGTGATAGTTTAATAACTTATAAACGCATGCTTACCTTAGCTAAAGCTAAATACTACTCAAATCTCATCCGCCTCAACAAAAACGATCCTAAATTTCTGTTTAGTACAGTAGCATCGCTAACCCAACAAGGGACTCCTCCCAGTAGCTCCACCCACTCGGCAGATGATTTTATGAATTTCTTTAATAAGAAAATTGAACTCATTAGAAAGGAGATTAAAGACAACGCATCCCAGCTACAACTGGGCTCTATTAACACAAATACGACTGTATACACGACGGACATTGCCCTCCAAAATAGTCTCTCTATTTTTGATGAAATAACATTAGAGGAATTATTACAGCGTGTAAGTGGGATAAAACAAACAACATGTTTACTTGACCCACTTCCTGGGAAACTTATCAAGGAACTGTTTGTATTATTAGGTCCATCAGTGTTAAATATTATAAACTTATCACTTTCCTCCGGCACTGTTCCCCTAGCATTCAAAAAAGCGGTTATTCATCCTCTGCTCAAAAGACCTAACCTCGATCCTGACCTCATGGTAAACTACCGACCGGTCTCCCACCTTCCGTTTATTTCCAAAATTCTCGAAAAAACTGTTGCACAGCAGCTAAATGAACACTTAGTGACTAACAATCTCTGTGAACCTTTTCAATCCGGTTTCAGGGCAAATCACTCTACGGAGACAGCCCTCGCAAAAATGACTAATGATCTATTGCTAACGATGGATTCTGATGCGTCATCTATGTTGCTGCTTCTTGATCTTAGCGCCGCTTTCGATACCGTCGATCATAATATTTTATTAGAGCGTATCAAAACACGTATTGGTATGTCAGACTTAGCCTTGTCTTGGTTTAACTCTTATCTTACTGACAGGATGCAGTGCGTCTCCCATAACAATGTGACCTCGGACTATGTCAAGGTAACGTGCGGAGTTCCCCAGGGTTCGGTTCTTGGCCCTGCACTCTTTAGTATTTACATGCTGCCGCTGGGTGACATCATACGCAAGTACGGTGTTAGCTTTCACTGTTATGCTGATGACACTCAACTCTACATGCCCCTAAAGCTGACCAACACGCCGGACTGTAGTCAGCTGGAGGCGTGTCTTAATGAAATTAAACAATGGATGTCCGCTAACTTTTTGCAACTCAACGCTAAGAAAACGGAAATGCTGATTATCGGTCCTGCTAGACACCAACATCTATTTAATAATACCACCTTAACATTTGACAACCAAACAATTAAACAAGGAGACTCGGTAAAGAATCTGGGTATTATATTCGACCCAACTCTCTCGTTTGAGTCACACATTAAGAGTGTTACTAAAACGGCCTTCTTTCATCTCCGTAATATCGCTAAAATTCGTTCCATCTTGTCCACTAGCGACGCTGAGATCATTATTCATGCGTTCGTTACGTCTCGTCTCGATTACTGTAACGTATTATTTTCGGGCCTCCCTATGTCTAGCATTAAAAGATTACAGTTGGTACAAAATGCGGCTGCAAGGCTTTTGACAAAAACAAGAAAGTTTGATCATATTACGCCTATACTGGCTCACTTGCACTGGCTTCCTGTGCACTTAAGATGCGACTTTAAGGTTTTACTACTTACGTATAAAATATTACACGGTTTAGCTCCAGCCTATCTCGCCGATTGTATTGTACCATATGTCCCGACAAGAAATCTGCGTTCAAAGAACTCCGGCTTATTAGTGATTCCCAGAGCCAAAAAAAAGTCTGCGGGCTATAGAGCGTTTTCTATTCGGGCTCCAGTACTCTGGAATGCCCTCCCGGTAACAGTTAGAGATGCTACCTCAGTAGAAGCATTTAAGTCCCATCTTAAAACTCATTTGTATAATCTAGCCTTTAAATAGACCCCCCCTTTTTTAGACCAGTTGATCTGCCGTTTCTTTTCTTCTCTCCTCTTCTCCCCTGTCCCTTGCGAGGGGGAGTTGCATAGGTCCGGTGGCCATGGATGAAGTGCTGGCTGTCCAGAGCCGGGACCCCGGGTGGACCACTAGCCTGTGCATCGGTTGGGGACATCTCTGCGCTGCTGACCCGTCTCCGCTCGGGATGGTTTCCTGTTGGCCCCGCTGTGGACTGGACTCCCGCTGATGTGTTGGATCCACTGTGGACTGGACTTTCACAATGTTATGTCAGACCCACTCGACATCCGTTGCTTTCGGTCTCCCCTAGAGGGGGGGGGGTTACCCACATATGCGGTCCTCTCCAAGGTTTCTCATAGTCATTCACCGACGTCCCACTGGGGTGAGTTTTTCCTTGCCCGTATGTGGGCTCTGTACCGAGGATGTCGTTGTGGCTTGTACAGCCCTTTGAGACACTTGTGATTTAGGGCTATATAAATAAACATTGATTGATTGATTGATTGATTGATGATATTCCCAGCATGTACAAACCCCGTTTCCATATGAGTTGGGAAATTGTGTTGGATGTAAATAGAAACGGAATACAATTATTTGCAAATCCTTTTCAGCCCATATTCAACTGAATGCACTACAAAGACAAGATAGATGTTCAAACTCATAAACATAATTTTTTTCTTTTTGCAAATAATAATTAACTTTGAATTTCATGGCTGCAACACGTGCCAAAGTAGTTGGGAAGGGGCATGTTCACCACTGTGTTACATGGCCTTTCCTTTTAACAACACTCAGTAAACGTTTGGGAACTGAGGAGACACATTTTTTAAGCTTCTCAGGTGGAATTCTTTCCCATTCTTGCTTGATGTACAGCTTAAGTTGTTCAACAGTCCGGGGGTCTCCGTTGTGGTATTTTAGGCTTCATATTCCGCCACACATTTTCAATGGGAGACAGGTCTGGACTACAGGCAGGCCAGTCTAGTACCCGCACTCTTTTACTATGAAGCCACGTTGATGTAACACGTGGCTTGGCATTGTCTTGCTGAAATAAGCAGGGGCGCCCATGGTAACGTTGCTTGGATGGCAACATATGTTGCTCCAAAACCTGTATGTACCTTTCAGCATTAATGGCGCCTTCACCGATGTGTAAGTTACCCATGTCTTGGGCACTAATACACCCCCATACCATCACACATGCTGGCTTTTCAACTTTGCGCCTATAACAATCCGGATGGTTCTTTTCCTCTTTGGTCCGGAGAACACAAAGTCCACAGTTTTCAAAAACTATTTGAAATGTGGACTCGTCAAACCACAGTGCACTTTTCCACTTTGTATCAGTCCATCTTAGATGAGCTCAGGCCCAGCGAAGCCGACGGCGTTTCTGGGTGTTGTTGATAAACGGTTTTCGCCTTGCATAGGAGAATTTTAACTTGCACTTACAGATGTAGCGACCAACTGTAGTTACTGACAGTGGGTTTCTGAAGTGTTCCTGAGCCCATGTGGTGATATTCTTTACACACTGATGTCGCTTGTTGATGCAGTACAGCCTGAGGGATCGAAGGTCACGGGCTTAGCTGCTTACGTGCAGTGATTTCTCCAGATTCTCTGAACCCTTTGATGATATTACGGAGCGTAGATGGTGAAATCCCTAAATTCCTTGCAATAGCTGCTTGAAAAAGTTTTTTCTTAAACTGTTCAACAATTTGCTCACGCATTTGTTGACAACGTGGTGACCCTCGCCCCATCCTTGTTTGTGAATGACTGAGCATTTCATGGAATCTACTTTTATACCCAATCATGGCACCCACCTGTTCCCAATTTGCCTGTTCACCTGTGGGATGTTCCAAATAAGTCTTTGATGAGCATTCCTCAACTTTATCAGTATTTATTGCCACCTTTCCAAACTTCTATGTCACGTGTTGCTGCCATCAAATTCTAAAGTTAATGATTATTTGCAAAAAAAACAAAATGTTTATCAGTTTGAACATCAAATATGTTGTCTTTGTAGCATATTCAACTGAATATGGCTTGAAAATGATTTGCAAATCATTGTATTCCGTTTATATTTACATCTAAAACAATTTCCCAACTCATATGGAAACGGGGTATGTACACACAAGAGCGGTGTCAGCTTATTTTGCAGAAGTAGGTTCATCCATAAGGTGAAGCCTCCCCCCCCCCCACACACACACACCCTCACTCCACTCCATACTATTACAGTGGCATTGCATCAGGGGAGCTGGCGGAGTCACTGAGGTCACTCGCCATGAAGACGCCGCTTCCATATCGCCTCCATCCCCTTCGCAGCTCACTCAATGCAGACATCAGCACCTGTGTTTAGACCAGGGGTGTCAAACTCATTTTACATGTTGCGGTTAATAATATTCTATCTTTATTTGTCGTTATTCATATTTTCTGAATAAATGATGTGATAATGTTCATCAGTCAACTCCTTGGTGTTAATTTTCAATCTATCAAGATAAAAAAATAATATCAAAATCAAATTACAGGATGTTATTTATGATATTATTTATGATGGACGCTTTTGAACTCCCTCCCAACGACACCTGGAGTCGAACTTTTGCTTGCATGCAGATCGGCCTCAGTCAATGAACATTACATCATCACACCCAAGACAATGGGCACATACACACACACACACCCTCCCCTACCCCACGCCTTCACCACCGCTTGTTTCCCCTCGGGGTGATGGATGGCTGGCAGCGCTTCATAGCAGCGGTCGCCCTCCAGGCCCCCAACTCCCCGCCCCTCTGTTGCGAGTTGTCGTGATTAAATGTAACGTGTTTATGTGTGCATGGCATGGAGATTTTTTCCCACTCTAAACTAGGCCCCCTTAGGAGCCCAGTCTAGATTGTATTTTTTTACTCATCTTCTTCCCCAGCGTTTTACCTTTTTCTTATCTTTTACGGGGCGCCTTTGGCGACCCATCAGTGTTCCTGTTCTATAACACTGTATGTACACTGTTTGTTTGTCTAATCTTGAACGGGTTTGTGCTGAAAACATAGTTTCGTTGTATTTGTGCAATGACAATAAAGTCCTATCCTATCCTATTTATGTAGTTTGCTCATTTTCTTCGACTGATGCACTAACATGTGGTTAATTGTTTTTAACATATGTAGCATCACCTACAAAGATACAAATAATTGCTATTGCGACATCTAATAGACACATTTAGAACAGCAGTTTCTTTCATTCAAAAATTTCGGGTCATTTTCATACTTAGCCAACTCATCCCGCGGGCCGGATAAAATCTGTTCGGGCCGTACGTTCGACACCCCTGATGTAGACACAAAAAGTTAGAGGTTACCGTGAAAACACAGCTTTATGGAAAACACACCTGTCAACGTATCCTATCAACACAAGTCTAGTTAGAAGACATTGGAAGAAGCGATTAGAAATAAAAGCTGCAAGCGGCGTAGAGAGGGTCACATCCCTCCCAATGCCTGACCCACCATCAAAAATTCCAGGACGATCGGCGCATGTGAAAGGGAGTTATTTGGTCATTTTTGTTGTTGATGCAAATGCGTAGTCATGATCAGACCCCAAACTATAAGCCAGTTTGGAAAGAGAGCCGATCCTCTTGAGTGCAGTAATGACAGTTTGATGGTTGATGGTGAGACTCCGCCCACTACAAATGAGTACTGACCAATCGAGCACGTCAGGGTGTCATCGTCAAATGTACCAATTATGATCAAGATCTGAGTTTGCGGTGCCAAGTGTGGCCAGACATCAGATCAAAGTTTGGCACCAGGCCACGCCCACATTCTATGTCGTAGGCAAAATTCCTACGCAATTTATCATCGGCCATCTGTCTAGACCAGGGGTGTCAAACTCATTTTAGATGGGGGGGGGGGCCACATGGAGAAACATCTACTCCCAAGTGGGCCGGACTAGTAAAATCACGGCACGATAACTTAAAAATAAAGACAGCTTCAGATTGTTTCTTTGTTTACAAATACAACAAGCACATTGTGAAAATGTACAAATCATAATGGGTTTTTTTTACACTTACATGTTGTGGTTAATAGTACTGTATCTTTATTTGTCGTTATTTATATTTTCTGAATAAATTATGTGATAATGTTCATCAGTCAACTCATTGGTGTTAATTTTCAATCTATCAAGATAAAACAACTACCGTATTTTTCGGACTATAAGTCGCAGTTTTTTTTCATAGTTTGGACGACTTATGTGTGAAATTATTAACACATTACCGTAAAATACCAAATAATATTATTTAGCTCATTCACGTAAGAGACTAGACGTATAAGATTTCGTGGGATTTAGCGATTAGGAGTGACAGATTGTTTGGTAAACGTATAGCATGTTCTATATGTTATAGTTATTTGAACGACTCTTACCATAATATGTTACGTTAACATACCAGGCACGTTCTCAGTTGGTTATTTATGCCTCATATAACGTACACTTATTCAGCCTGTTGTTCACTATTCTTTATTTATTTTAAATTGCCTTTCAAATGTCTATTCTTGGTGTTGGGGTTTATCAAATAAATTTCCCCCAAAAATGCGACTTATACTCCAGTGCGACTTATACATGTTTTTTTCCTTCTTTATTATGCATTTTCGGCAGGTGCGACTTATACTCCGGTGCGACTTATACTCCGAAAAATACGGTATATAAAAATCAAATAACAGTATGTTATATATGTAGTTTGACCGTTTTCCTCGACTGACATACTAACATCCATCCATCCATGTTCTAACGCTTGTCCCTTTCGGGGTCACGGGGGTGTCATTCTGGTTTATTTAGTACATATGGAGCATCATCTACAAAGATACAAAAAATTGCTATTGTGACATCTAGTGGATACATTTAGAACAGCAGTTTCTTTCATTCAACAATTTCAGGTACATTTTTATACTTAGTAAACTCATCCCGTGGGCCGGATCAAGCGTGATCCGGCCCTGGGGCCTTACGTTTGACACCCCTGGTCTAGTATCTGACATGAAAACCACGGCACATTCAGTCAAAGTCCCCAGGTGGAGTTTGTCAAAGTACGACCCGTGTTTGTGGCCTGAAAATGGCGGACGGAAACCAAGATGGTCGACTTCCTGTTTGTTTTCGAATAAGAGTTCATGAGACTTTGACTTGTAGGTAATCTGGTGACATGGGCAATTTATTTTCTAAATTTCAAGGGGGTGCTCGAGAGCCAATTTTGAAATTTTGTGTTTGGTACCCCCGAAAATATCAATTTTTTTGCCAGACTGGACACACTTGCAAAAAATGGTGAGTTTTCGTGCACGTTAAGGGCCTTAAACATGCGACCGAAGTGGGAAAAAATAATGCCTGGAGCCATTCCAATAGGGCTCTCACAGCCTTTGCTGCTCGGGCCCTAATAATCTGTTCCCAGGTCAAACTGCGGCTCAGTTAACATTGACTGCGTTTCCATGCACTAAATTAGTCTTGATTCCTCCAATAACCCATGGAAACCACCTTCATCTGATCGTGTTTGGCTTTTGAAAGGTCGGCCCAACACACCTAGATTATGCGATTGAAAACTGGCGGGATATAACCCGAAAGCGGTATCCCCTTCAATAAAAACATAGGAAACAACTGGAATGAAGAAGAGACGGTTTATTTGAATTAAAAGAACGGAACATTTTGAAGTGTATCGATGGGAGAAAAAAAAGAAACAGATTTATTGAATAATTTTATGGTAATTTATATTTTAAAGAGACAATACTACAGAAAGAAAACATAAATATACTCTAAGGCAGTGCTTCTTAACCATAGGGCGAGCGGCCGTTGGAGGGCCGCCGAAAAATGTGTGTTTCCCAGCTGTGGTCCGTATGGGTACTCAGATGTAATACACTTTTCCACCACTTGTGGCAGTTATGACAATATAAAACATACAGAATAAACCTGGAGCTAAAGTCACAGAGAAGTATCTTTGGCGCAGAAATCATGACTAAAGTGGCGAAGCTTTATTTTTATTCACATTTTAATTTTATCGACAGTTTAGTTAAGAAAAATATCAATTTAGCTTATTTGTTTAAGGAAAACATATTTCTATGTAGATGCATTTTTTGTCAGCTATCCCTTCTTATGCAGTATATTTGGTTCGTACTCATAATCAGCCTGACCTAAGCCTAAATTTGTGTTAAATAAATAATAATCTTTGTGCTTAACACATGGTTTCATATCATTTGACAAGGTTGTAAACTGTAAGTAGGTTAGATACATTTATTGTTATGATTAAAAAAGTAATTCAGTGTTCATATTTGTTGTGTAGTGGAAAAGTTGGGAGGTCAAAAAGGTAGTAATAGTAGTAGTAGTATGTCATTGTGTGGGGCTGCACAAGTGCTGCCAGTACTTGGGAGCGGTGGTTCATTGAGGGTAAACTCGAATTCCAACATGCTCTGTGACTTTCTGAAGCAGAGTATCATCCCCTCCTATAGGAAGTATTGCACAAAAAGTGATTTCAGTAGGCATTTTTCTGGCAATACATTGTATCTTTTCAAGGGATGAGAAGACACTTACTGTATACGTTATAGCGGTATAGCTCGGTTGGTAGAGCGGCCGTGCCAGCAACTTGAGGGTTGCAGGTTCTATCCCCGCTTCCGCCACCCTAGTCACTGCCGTTGTGTCCTTAGGCAAGACACTTTACCCACCTGCTCCCAGTGCCACCCACACTGGTTTAAATGTAACTTAGATATTGGGTTTCACAATGTAAAGCGCTTTGAGTCACTTGAGAAAAAGCGCTATATAAAATGTAATTCACTTCACTTCACTTATACACTTTGGAGTAGTCAATGTACAGCTTGTCTAAAAGTATGGATTTATTGTGCTCTGAAAATGACCCAACACAGAGCCTCTATTTCCTAAATAGCTGGCAGTACACGTGAGTATAAGTCACAGTAAGCATGTCCAAATTGTGTCCATGGTGGGCACCATTGACTTGGTTTTCATGCACTAAATTAGTCTGATTTCTGAAAAAATTTGGCTCAAAAGAAGCATTTTACAACCCATGGAAACACCTTCACCTGATCATGTTTGGCTTTTGAAAAGTCGGACGAACACACCTGGAGTATGCAATTGAAATTTCTTTCCATTATCAGTCCGAAAATTCCTTCAGAACAACTCTCTCCTACCAGTCTTGGCTTCGGACCTGCATCCAATCCAGCAACTCCGAGACCTTCTTGGTAGTAGTGTCGTGTTCATAGCGCAATCAAAGATCATTTCTTGATGCTGTCTTCTATTTAACATCAGCATCGCCGTTAGATACGTAATATTTGTCATCCGTGCCAATATTACAGTGGACTATCAGATACAAGATGCCTTGTTTTGGTGTTTCGTCATCGGTCAACCGGAAAAGTAACACATTATTCCACACCAAAAGGAAATAAGCGCCCCCTAGTGTACGGGAGGCACACGGCGTATGACCAATAGTCACATTAGAGCAGACCTGGGCATTCTGCGGCCCGCGGGCCACATCCGGCCCTTTGTGCGTCCCTGTCCGGCCCGCGTGAGGCCAATCATAAATTGCAAAATACATTTTAAAAAGTATCTATGTCGAGTGTGCAATACAACGGTGCTGCTTTTGTTTAGAAAAGCGTTATTTGTATTACTTCCGTGTGGACGTATGCGCGTGCGTGAGTGAATGTGAACAGCTGCAATCACAAATTACAAAATAAAGTTGAAAAAACATCTATGTCGTGCGCGCAATACATCTGTGCTGCTTTTATTTTGAAAAGTGTTATTTATGGGCGTATGTCCGTGTGTAACCTGTGAGTGAAGGTGCACAGCGACAAGTGATGCACGGTTTACACCCGAGACGCTAAAAAGAGTAAAGTTGATGAGGAATGGCGTGTTTTCAACAAGACATGGACTGCCAAGCAACGTTCCCTCTAAGGTGCGCGCCTGCGCAATTGCGCACTGCTCAAGCGTCCTCTGCGCGCAGCAAATATATGCCGCGCACCAAATCAAATCCCATCTGAATTCTAAACAAAATAAACACATTTATTCTGTGTAATTTTGCAATGCAACTTTGAGTGACAGTGACAACAAGCGGCCCTAACGGTGTTCGTCAACACCGTTCAATTGAACACCGTTCAATTATTGTAACGTCTATCGAGATGCTTCGAGGCCAGGAATTATATCGATCACTATATTGAGCAAAACTGTTTATATTCGGACATAACCACACCAGAAACATGAGTAAAACACTTCTATCTCGAAAAACTAGTCATTTTCTGCCGTACAAACCAGGCCAAAACCAACTTGTCATCTGTCACCGACACGCATACCACTAAACCACTGGTGCGTTTACGGCCAAACAAAAAGTCGGACAACTCAAACACCACACAAAGTTACACTATGACTCCTGAGTCATACGTGTGCTTATTTTACTGTCATTTATTATTAATGTTATCTTATTTATATTAATCATGGAATGCTGTTACTAGAGAAAGTAACAGGAATGCACACTTCATCCTATGCTTACATTTCATTGTGCAACATGAGGATGTTTAAGGGGAACTAAATGTGATCTCTGAAAGGGGTACAAATGATTTCCAAAGCAGTGCTTTTTGTATAAAGTTAAGTTAGGTTAAATGAAAGTATTATTATTAATTATTGTTATTATTATTATTATTTATCTTACGGTATACATCAAAAATAATATTGAGAAAAATTGAATTGAAATATTGTCGATGTGGCCCGCCAGCAGTGCTCGGGTTGCTCATGAGGCCCTCGGTAAAAATTAATTGCCCACCCCTGCATTAGAGAGTGTACATGGACAAATGTCGGTGTGAGAATACAAAAAAACCCAACTTATTTGACTACTTAGTTCCGCAGGACACGACGTCCACAGTTTCCAAAAACAATTTAGAATGTGGACTCGTCAGACCACAGAACACCTTTTCACTTTCCATCAGTCCATCTTAGATGAGCTCGGGCTCAGCGAAGCCGGCAGGGTTTCTGGGTGTTGTTGATAAATGGCTTTCTCTTTTCATAGTAGAGTTTTAACTTGCATTTACAGATGTAGCGACAAACTGTAGGTACTGACAGTGGTTTTCTGAAGTGTTCCTGAGCCCATGTGGTGATGTCCTTTACACACTGATGTCGCTTTTTGATGCAGTACCGCCTGAGGGATCCAAGGTCCGTAATATCATCGCTTACGTGCAGTGATTTCTCCAGATTCTCTGAACCTTTTGATGATATTACGGAGCGTAGATGGCGAAATCCCTAAATTCCTTGCAATAGCTCGTTGAGAAATGTTGTTCTTAAACTGTCCGACAATTTGCTCACGCATTTGTTCACAAAGTGGTGACCCTCGCCCCATCCCTGTTTGTGAATGACTGAGCATTTCATGGAAGCTGCTTTTTTATACCCAATCATGGCACCCACCTGTTCCCAATTAGCCTGTTGCGGGATGTTCCAAGTAAGTGTTTGATGAGCATTCCTCAACTTTCACAGTCTTTTGTGCCACTTGTGCCAGCTTTTTTAAAACATGTTGCAGGCATCAAATTCCAAATGAGGTAATATTTGCAAAAAACAAAGTTGACCAGTTCGAACGTTAAGTATCTTGTCGTTGCAGTCTATTCAATTGAATATAGGTTGAAAAGGATTTGCAAGTCTTTGTTTTCTCTTTTTATTTACCATTTACACAACGTGCCAACTCCACTGGTTTTGGGTTTTGTACATCTAGGTATGAAGTATACTACTCCAAAGTATTTGCTGGTTTCATTTCTGTCGTATTGAAGATATAATAAAATGTTACATTTCAATGGAGGAACTTTACGAGTTTAGATGACCAAATATGGTTCCCTGTAAAGGGTTATGTACATGACACTACCAATGTTGTCCTGGCCAGCTTGGACACCACGTCGAAGATCAATAGTGTCCACTCAATTAACCCGATGGAACAAACGCCAAATGAGAGCTCATTGATGCGAATGTAAACATATAGCGAGTCTTTTCGTTTGATATGTTCTATATAGACTGGGGGGCCCCACAGAGTGAGGCGTGTTATGAAGTGGGTCAACAGAGACTGACTGGTTGGTGACTCGGAACGTCGCTTCCTTCACACACACAAAAGAAGAGAAGACAAAACAAGTCCTTGCCCTTAGTTGTGGGATAATTACAGACTATTTGCCCTTTTTGTCCCCTAAAGTAAACAGTTGGCCTTTTAGATGAGAGTACAAAGCACATAAATGAACCTCTCTAATTGTGCCTTAAATGGAAAATCGGGTTAACGGGTCTCTCAGTCATCCAGCCAACTTTTGCACCGTCTTTGCCAAATAATAAAGAAAGGAGATTGCATAACAGCACATGTACATGAAAGTATACAATAATTCCTTCAACAAGGAAATGAAGAAAACATGATTTATTTGAACCAAACTTAACGACTTTGAAGTTACTGCAAAAAGTCATTACAAATGTGTTTTGAAGGTCACAGGGATTAAACGGAACGCAGATTTGTCTGGCTTTTTTTTGCAAGGCTTATTTCAAAAGAAGAAGAAGTAGGTATCGAGAGAAAAAGAAGAATATACACAGGAAGTTATGGACAACCTTTTTGAAGAACATCTTTAAACTTGTATGTCAGTTTAGAGAATTAAAAGTTTAAGACCATAAAAGTAGGTGACAGTGTCATCACCAGGAAAGATGAGGTCACCTACCTAGGTTCCATTCTAGAGGCTAACCTTTCCTGTGATAAAATGGCAACCAAGGTAATCAAAAAGGTTAACCAACGAACGAGATTTCTCTACAGAATTTCCTCTCTGGTCAACAAAAGCACCTTGAGGATTCTGGCGGGAACTCTCGTTCAACCCTTTTTCGATTACGCATGCACCTCCTGGTACCCTAGCACCTCCAAAACCCTCAAATCTAAACTCCAAACATCTCAGAACAAGCTAGTCAGGTTACTTCTAGACCTCCACCCCAGATCCCACCTCACTCCTACCCACTTCTCTAAAGTGGGCTGGCTCAAGGTGGAGGACAGAGTTAAACAACTTGCACTGAGCCTAGTCTATAAAATCCGCTACACCTCCCTGATACCGAAGTACATGTCAAACTACTTCCTTAACGTAAATGACCGCCATAACCACAACACCAGGGGGTGCTCCACTAACCACGTTAAACCCAGATTCCGAACTAACAAAGGTCTTAACTCATTCTCTTTCTATGCCACATCAATGTGGAATGCGCTCCCAACAGGTATAAAAGAAAGGGCATCTCTATCCTCCTTCAAAACCGCTATAAAAGTTCACCTCCAGGCAGCTACAACCCTAAACTAACACCCTCCCCGGATTGCTAATAATCAAATGTAAACAATCAAATGCAGATTCTTTTTCTTATGCCTTCTGATCTCTCTCTCTCTCTCTCTCTCTCTCTCTCTCTCTCTCTATGTCCACTACTTGATGTCCATATCCCCACCCCCCCACCCCACCCCCCCTCCACACTCCTGATTGTAAATAATGTAAATAATTCAATGTGATTATCTTGTGTGATGACTGTATTATGATGATAGTATATATGATAGTATATATCTGTATCATGAATCAATTTAAGTGGACCCCGACTTAAACAAGTTGAAAAACTTATTCGGGTGTTACCATTTAGTGGTCAATTGTACGGAATATGTACTTCACTGTGCAACCTACTAATAAAAGTCTCAATCAATCAATCAATCAAGAGTTAACAATTGAGACAATTTGATCATGGGACAGATTACAGTGGCACCTCAATTTAAGAGCGTTTAAGAGCGGCTAATTGTTATGCTTTAAGTTGAAAGCAAAAATTGGAGTCACAAGCGTCCGTGCCGTTAGTTGGCAAGGCAAGGCAAGGCAACTTTATTTGTATAGCGCTTTTCATACACAAGGCAGACTCAAAGTGCTTCACAGACAACAAAGTGAAATGAAAGAAAATAAAAGCAAAATTAAAATGCAGGCAATAAAAATAAAAACAGTGCAGACGTTAAAAGTTAAAAGATTTAGCTGAAAGCTAAGGTGAACATAAAAGTCTTCAGTCTAGTTTTAAAAGTAGTCAGAGTTGGGGAAAGTCCGACATCTTCAGGAAGTTTATTCCAGCTATTTGTTGCATAGTGACTGAATGATGATCTCCCTTGATTTGAGTTTACTCTTGGAACCGCTAACAGATTGGTCTCAGAAGATCTTAGTGATCTAGAGGGCTTATATAGCGGGAGCATATCAGTAATATACTCCGGCCCTAGACCATGTAGTGATTTATATGTGAGCAGGAGGATTTTGAAATCAATTCTCTGATGTACAGGGAGCCAATGTAAGGATTTAAGAATTGGTGTAATGTGCTCACATTTTTTGGTCTTTGTTAGAACTCCAGCAGCAGCGTTTTGAACAAGCTGTAGCTGCCTGACAGATTTTTTGGGAAGACCTGCAAGGAGACCATTACAATAGTCTAGCCTTCTGGTAATAAAGGCATGTACAAGTTTTTCAAAGTCTTGAGCTGACATGAGCCCTCTAAGTCTTTTTACATTTTTGAGGTGATAGTAGGCCGATTTTGTTACTGGTTTGATGTGACTGTCGAAATGTAAATCAGAATCTAAAATAACCCCAAGATTTCGGGCTTTGAGGTTTTCAGGGACAGTGATTGAAGGTGTTGGACGACTTTAGTTGGCGTAGCAAATGTCACAGTGAACCATGTAAGATCCATTTGCATCGTTAAGTGGACAATATTAATTGAATTGAAGAAATGAATCATCAAAAACATGACAGAGCGTGTCGTTGGCTAACATGGCAAATCAAATGGAATAAATCACGGCTAGTCTGCGCCATACTGAAGCAGAATAATGTTAAAATAATATCGAAACGACAGATAACGTCTTAGAGTGTATACCCATTGAAGTATGTCAAGAAAAAAGCAAAAACGTACTGATCAGTTGTATGTATAGATTACCGAAGTCAAACATTGATACGGATAAGGGCAACTTTTACTGAAATCAGTTAAAAAAATAACCTTCGTATGTGGAGACTTCAACATTGACCTCTTGAACCCTAACAAACAAAAGCCCATATATGACTTCATAGACACAATGTATAGCCTGAGTTGATATCCTAATATCACAAGGCCAAGCAGAATCTCAGGACACAGCGCCACACTTATTAATAATATTTTCACTAATGATTTTGATAATAATACTAGAGATGTCAGATAATGGCTTTTTTGCCGATATCCGATATTGTCCAACTCTTAATTACCGATTCCGATATCAACCGATACCGATATATACAGTCGTGGAATTAACACATTATTATGCCTAATTTTGTTGTGATGCCCCACTGGATGCATTAAACAATGTAACAAGGTGTTCCAAAATAAATCAACTCAAGTTATGGAAAAAAATGCCAACATGGCACTGCCATATTTATTATTGAAGTCACAAAGTGAGGTGGTTGAGGTGGGCGGGGTTGAAGTGTGTGTGTGTGTGTGTGTGTGTGTGTGTGTGGGGAAGAGTTAGTGCTGCAAAGGGTTCTGGGTATTTGTTCTGTTGTGTTACGGTGCGGATGTTCTCCCGAAAAGTGTTTGTCATTCTTGTTTGGTGTGGGTTCACAGTGTGGCGCATATTTGTAACAGTGTTAAAGTTGTTTATACGGCTTATATATATCTATATCTATATATATAGATATAGATATATATATATATATTTTTTTCCCATTAAAAAATATAATCATGTGTGTTTACGGACTGTACCCCTGCAGACTGTATTGATCTATATTGATATATAATGTAGGAACCAGAAATATTGATAACAGAAAGAAACAACCCTTTTGTGCGAATGAGTGGGAATGAGTGTAAATGGGGGAGGGAGGTTTTTTGGGCTGGTGCACTAATTGTAAGTGTATCTTGTGTTTTTTATGTTGATTTAATTTAAAAAAAAAAAAAAAAAAATATATATATATATATATATATATATATATATATATATATATATATATATATATATATATATATATATATATATATATATATATATTTATTTGTATTTTTATAATTTCTTGTGCGGCCCGGTACCATTCGATCCACGGACCAGTACCGGGCCGTGGCCCGGTGGTTGGGGACCACTGCAATAGATAGTAAAACATGTGCTGCTGCAGTGTTTATGGAGTTAACAAAAGCTTTTGACACAATTAATCATAACATCTTAATAAACAAATTAGAACGGTATGGAATCAGAGGGTTGGTATTGAACTGGGTGAGAAGCTACTTAACCAACAGGAAGCAATACCTGAAGATAGGCGAACACACTTCTACAGAGCTAAAAATATCTTGTGGCGTACCTCAGGGATCAATATTTGGACCAAAATTGTTCAATCTCTATATAAATGACATTTGTAAAGTTACAAAGGACTTAAAGTTAATATTATTTGCAGATGATACAACAGCATTTTGCTCAGGAGAGAACACACACAAGATAATACAAATAATAACAGAAGAAATGAACAAATTAAAAAGATGGTTTGACAAAAACAGACTATCTTTGAATCTCAGTCAGACTAAAATAATGCTATTTGCTAACAGTAGAAGAGAAAGTCAAACACATATAGACGGAGTAAATATTGAAAAGGGCAAAAGAAAACACATTTTTGGTTGTAATAATAGATGATAAAATGAATTGGAAATCTCATGTAAAAAATATACAACATAAAGTAGCAAGAAAAAAACATTTCAATAATGAATAAAGCAAAACATGTTCTAGACCAAAAATCACTTCATATTCTCTACTGCTCGCTAGTGTTACCATATCTGAGTTATTGTGCAGAAATATGGGGAAACAACTACAAATGTGCACTTCATTCAAAAACTGTGTTACAAAAAAGATAAATTACAATAATACATAATGTTGGATATAGAGAACACACAAACCTTTTATTTATTAAATCACAAATATTGAAATTCAACGATTTGGTGCATTTGCAAACAGCTAAAATGATACACAAAGCAAACTATAACCTGCTACCCAAGAATATACAGCAATTCTTCTCAACAAAAGAGGAGAAATAACCTTAGAGGAAAATGTAATTCAAAACATATGTATGTTCGTACAACACTTAAAACCTTTAGCATATCAGTATGTGGAATTCAATTATGGAATGGATTAAGCAAAGAAATCAAACAAAGCACCAATATGTTTCAGTTTAAGAGACTGTTCAAACTAAAAGTGATCACAAAGTACACAGAACAAGAATTATGATGAACATCTTGAACCCTTTTTTTTTTTTTTTAAATTGAGACAAAGATTATTTATGTATTTAATATTTGTTTGCTTACTATGGTATAATATTTATTAATCATTTATTAATTTATTCACTGTTCTGTTACAGAGAACATGGAAATAGGATAAAATTGCTATGGTATGAAAAGGGGTAGGATTAAATAAGCTCCGCTACTTCCTATTACTTTTCGGACGTGCTGTAATGAAACAACTGGAACTGTGTGATGCATTAGACCAGGGGTCACCAACCTTTTTGAAACCAAGAGCTACTTCTTGGGTAGTGATTAATGCGAAGGGCTACCAGTTTGATACACACTTAAATAGATTGCCAGAAATAGCCAATTTGCTCAATTTACCTTTAACTCCATGTTATTATTAATAATTAATGATATTTACACTTAATTGAACGGTTTAAAAGAGGAGAAAACACAAAAAAAATGACAATTACATTTTGAAACATAGTTTATCTTCAATTTCGACTCTTTAAAATTCAAAATTCAACCGAAAAAAAGAAGAGAAAAACTAGCTAATTCGAATCTTTTTGAAAAAATTAAAAAAAGAATTTATGCAACATCATTAGTAATTTTTCCTGATTAAGATTCATTTTAGAATTTTGATGACATTTTTAAAATAGGTTAAAATCCAATCTGCACTTTGTTAGAATATATAACAAATTGGACCAAGCTATATTTCTAACAAAGACAAATAATTATTTCTTCTATATTTTCCAGAACAAAAATTTTAAAAGAAATTCAAAAGACTTTGAAATAATATTTAAATTTGATTCTACAGATTTTCTAGATTTGCCAGAATAATTCTTTTGAATTTTAATCATAATAAGTTTGAAGAATTATTTCACAAATATTCTTCGTCGAAAAAACAGAAGCTAAAATGAAGAATTAAATTAAAATGTATTTATTATTCTTTACAATAAAAAAAATAAATTTACTTGAACATTGATTTAAATTGTCAGGAAAGAAGAGGAAGGAATTTAAAAGGTAAAAAGGTATATGTGTTTAAAAATCCTAAAATCATTTTTAAGGTTGTATTTTTTTCTCTAAAATTGTCTTTCTGAAAGTTATAAGAAGCAAAGTAAAAAAATTAATGAATTTATTTAAACAAGTGAAGACCAAGTCTTTAAAATATTTTCTTGGATTTTCAAATTCTATTTGAGTTTTGTCTCTCTTAGAATTAAAAATGTCGGGCAAAGCGAGACCAACTTGCTAGTAAATAAATACAATTTAAAAAATAGAGGCAGCTCACTGGTAAGTGCTGCTATTTGAGCTATTTTTAGAACAGGCCAGCGGGCTACTCATCTGGTCCTTACGGGCTACCTGGTGCCCGCGGGCACCGCGTTGGTGACCCCTGCATTAGACTGTATCGTATGCATGTTCCAAATAAACTGAAACTGAACTGAACTGAAACAATTAAGCTTGTATGTTGAGGTTCTACTGTATTTCGCATGAGGTGCCAGGAAAATGAAAAGGAAAAAAGAAAAGGAAATGAAAGGGGATAAATTAAGCGGTTATATGTCAGGCCATAAAACGGTCGAAGGGTGGGAGTCAGCGTAAAGATCGGTTGATAAAGGGAGTGTTTGCACTCGCATGGAAACATGTATCTGTTGCAGCGACAGCGTCTAAACCAGGGGTCGGCAACCCAAAACGTTGAAAGAGCCATATTGGACCAAAAATACAAAAAAATAAATTTGTCTGGAGCCGCAAAAAATTAAAAGCCTTATGTAAATCTTATAATGAAGGCAACACACGACGTAAGTGTCTATATTAGCTATAATAGCCTACTATCAAAATGACTATGTGTCGCAGACTGAAGCCAATCTTCGTTGACAGAAATGTTGAAATGTAATATTTATTCTACACATTTTTACAACATTAGAAACCATTAGTAAATCAGAGGCTAATTAGAAGGTTATATAACTCCTGGAAATTACTGGCTTATAATGGCCAAAGGTATAGATGTGTGTGTCCAAGTTAAAGGAAACAGCAGGCTGTCTTCTTCTGAATGGATTTATTACAATGTTTGGCAAGCTGGGTAATGTTTGCTGTGGTCTGGAACAACATGGCACACAAACAACGATGAGAAATGCAGCCAATATTACATACAGATAATGTGTCATGAGACATGCAAATCTAAATGATATACAAAGAGGATAAAACTAAAGGAAATTAAATGAGCTCAAATATACCTGCGCATGAGGCCTAATGATGCAATATGTACATACAGATAGCCTAAATAGCATGTTAGCATTGATTAGCTTGCAGTCATGCACTGACCAAATATGACTGATTAGCACTCCGCACAAGTCAATAACATCAACAAAGCTCACATATGTGCATTCACGCACAGCATAAAACGTTTGGTGGACAAAATGAGACAAAGGAGTGGAAGATTTTACATGTAAACAAACTGTTGCGTTTGTATTCCCCCCCCCCCCCCCCCCCCCCCGTCTTTATCCATTTTCAATCATTTTTAAAAAATGCTCCAGGGAGGCACTAAAGAGCTGCAGGTTGCTGACCCCCGGTCTAAACATTGAAATGACGTGGAAGACTGCACAGGGTTGAAATGAAACGCAGGTGAGGTCTTACTGTGGGAACATAAATGAATGAGCAATGCTATCTTGCATCACAGGTTATGGTGACACATTTAAAGCACAACCTGATAAGCCGATAGTGCACTCTCAATGCACAATTGTATATGCACAAAAAGCGTCACGGTGCTTATGGGCTGGTGTCCACGGGGACAGCATGTGGCCCTTTGTGATAATCTCCTGTCCTATACGGTGCAGCACAATGGAGCATGTAACTCACCAGAACTTTCTAGGATTTGGATGAAAAGTCAGCCTTTTTTGCAAAATGGTTACATACAGTTGCTATATTTTTTTGATAAATTCATTTTATTTTTGGTCTAATTTGGATGAATTATAACTAAAATAAACGGCATACACCAGTCATGCTTAGAAGTACCGTGCTCACTGCAAAAAAGAACTACGTTTTTTTTTTTTTTAAAAAGGCTAGATTTTAGAAAAGAAAAACTAAAAACTTGTGGGTTTAACTTGCTGCATGGACAGATAATGTTACTTCATAGACATCCTAAATTAGGATTTGTATATCTAGAAATTAGCAGGACTTTTAAGCGAGAAATAAGTATTTTATTCTGAAAATGTGCAATTCTTAAATTAAGCATCCTTGAGATGTTGCAGAATCTTTAAAGAATATTTTCTATGTGGGGGAAAAAATTTGCCATATTTAGTATTGAAGTCACAAAGTGCATTATTTTTTTTAACATGCCTCAAAACAGCAGCTTGGAATTTGGGACATGCTCTCCCTGAGACAGCATGAGGAGGTTGAGGTGGGGGGGTAGGGAGTAGCGGGGGGTGTATATTGTAGCGTCCCGGAAGAGTTAGTGCTGCAAGGGGTTCTGGGTATTTGTTCTGTTGTGTTTATGTTGTGTTACGGTGCGGATGTTCTCCCGAAATGTGTTTGTCATTCTTGTTTGGTGTGGGTTCACAGTGTGGCGCATATTTGTAACAGTGTTAAAGTTGTTTATACGGCTACCCTCAGTGTGACCTGTATGGCTGTTGACCAAGTATGCGTTGCATTCACTTGTGTGTGTGAAAAGCTGTAGATATTACGTGACTGGGCCGGAACGCCAAGGCAGTGCCTTTAAGGTTTATTGGCGCTCTGTACTTCTCCCTACGACAGCGGCGTTTTATAAAGTCATAAATTGTACTTTTTGAAACAGATACTGAAAATTTTGAAACCGATACCGATAATTTCCGATATTACATTTTAAAGCATTCATCGGCCGATAATATCGGACTGCCGATATTATCGGACATCCCTAATATTAATAAAGGGGCGCCATGTTCTGTGCCATAAAATGCTTTATTTTGTGTAATTGCCTGTTACATCTCCTTATGTAGTCTGGTGGAATCAAGCTGTGGCTGTGGGCAACCTCCACCAGATCTGCATTTGAAGTATGACCGCACTAAAGGAACACCTCCAGGCAACTTCAACCCTAAACTAACACCCTCCCTTCCACATCCTACCTCCCCGGATTGTAAATAATCAAATGTAAATAATCAAATGTAGATACTTATTCTTATGCTGTGTCCACTACTTGCTGTACATATCCTACCAAGTCAGTCCTACACTGTTTCAATGTCCATTTCTCTGATGATGCAATTGTTGATGACTGAAGTGTTGATATCAACCAAACCTAACCCCCCCCTTCACTTCCCACACCCCAGAATGTAAATAATTAATTGTATATACTCTGATGATTAACTTGTGTGATGACTGTATTATGATGATAGTATATATCTGTATCATGAATCAATTTAAGTGGACCCCGACTTAAACAAGTTGAAAAACGTATTCGGGTGTTACCATTTAGTGGTCAATTGTACGGAATATGTACCGCACTGTGCAACCTACTAATAAAAGTTTCAATCAATCAATCAAAGCATTTATCCACCTCCACATGCGCTTCAAAAACTCAGATGTTGGTGAGAAAGTCAAGCGTGTCTCGCTTGATGAACTCATCCTCGTTATTAATGCTTGCTAAACAGCTTGCGCCTGACATTACTGTTACGCTGGTTCGATTTCCGCTGTTCGGCAATTCCCTTCATAACATTTCCAAAGTGCTCCAAGTAGCTGATTTGAGTCGTCGTCTTACAATTATCACCTGCTTAGGCGTGAGCAATGACAGCGTTTAAAGTAGATAACGCATGAAAGGAGGCATTAAGTTGCCCTATTGCCGTTAGCACGCCATGAAGGCGGCGAAGGAAGACACACCAGCGAGCGAAACATCAACTGCTGAGGCCCAGGATGACTAAGATGGGAAAAAAAAAAAAAAAAAAAAAAAAGAGTAGGAGTGTGCTTGTGCCAATGTTGCCATACCGATACTGCAGCGAGTGAGTGGACAGTGACTGGATCAGGCACGGCTGCAGAAATAGTTGCATGGGTGTGTGTCTTATGTAAACATTGACATGATGATGAGCATTATTACATCTGACCTCCTTACAGTTTACAACCTTGTCAAAGGATATGAAAGCATGTGTTAAAGCACATTGTTACGAAACCCCAAACCAGTGAAGTTGGGACGTTGTGTAATTGGTAAATAAAAACAGAATACAATGATTTGCAAATCCTTTTCCAATTATATTCAATTGAATAGACTGCAAAGACAAGATATTTAATGTTTGAACTGAGAAACTTTTTTTTTTTTTTTTTTTTGCAAACAATCATTAACTTAGAATTTAATGGCAGCAACACATTGCAAAACAATTGGCACAGGGGCCTTTTTACCACTGTGTTACATGGCCTTTCCTTTTAACAACACTCAGTAAACGTTTGGGAACTGAGGAGACCAATTTTTGAAGCTTTTCAGGTGGAATTCTTTCCCATTCTTGCTAAGTTGTTCAACAGTCTGAGGTCGCCGTTGTGGTATTTTAGGCTTCATAATGCGCCACACATTTTTAATGGGAGACAGGTGTGGACTAAAGGCAGGCCAGTCTAGTACCCGCACTCTTTTACTACGAAGCCACGTTGATGTAACACGTGGCTTGGTATCGTCTTGCTGAAATAAGCAGGGGCGTCCATGATAACGTTGCTTAGATGGCAACATATGTTGCTCCAAAACCTTTATGTACCTTTCAGCATTAATGGCGCCTTCACAGATGTGTAAGTTACCCATGTCTTGGGCACTAATACACCCCCATACCATCACAGGTGCTGACTTTTGAACTCTGCGCCTATAACAATCCGGAATGTTCTTTTCCTTTTTGGTCGGGAGGACACGACGTCCACAGTTTCCAAAAACAATTTGAAATGTGGACTCGTCAGACCACAGAACCCTTTTCCACTTTGCATCAGTCCATCTTAGATGAGCTCAGGCCCAGCGAAGCCGGTGGCGTTTCTGGGTGTTGTTGATAAATGGCTTTCGCTTTGCATAGTAAAGTTTTAATTTTCACTTAAAGATGTAGCGACAAACTGTAGTTACTGACAGTGGTTTTCTGAAGTGTTCCTGAGCCCATGTGGTGATATCCTTTACACACTGATGTCGCTTTTTGATGCAGTACCGCCTGAGGGATCGAAGGTTCGCAATATCATCGCTTACGTGCAGTGATTTCTCCAGATTCTCTGAACCTTTTGATGATATTACAGACCGTAGATGGTGAAATCCCTAAATTCCTTGCAATAGCTGGTTGAGAAATGTTGTTCTTAAACTGTTCGACAATTTGCTCACGCATTTGTTCACAAAGTGGTGACCCTCGCCCCATCCTTGTTCGTGAATGACTGAGCATTTCATGGAAGCTGCTTTTATACCCAATCATGGCACCCACCTGTTCCCAATTGGCCTGTTCGCCTGTGGGATGTTCCAAATAAGTGTTTGAGGAGCATTCAT
The DNA here is from genome assembly GCF_033978785.1 of Entelurus aequoreus. Taxonomy (NCBI): domain Eukaryota; kingdom Metazoa; phylum Chordata; class Actinopteri; order Syngnathiformes; family Syngnathidae; genus Entelurus; species Entelurus aequoreus. Next base: position 63,397,820 of record NC_084740.1, read on the forward strand.
AAACTTGATCAGTATTTATTGTCACCTTTCCCAACTTCTTTGTCACGTGTTGCTGGCATCAAATTCTAAAGTTAATGATTATTTGCAAAAAAATTTTTTTTTTATCAGTTTGAACATCAAATATGTTGTCTTTGTAGTCTATTCAATTGAATATAGGTTGAAAAGGATTTGCAAATAATTGGATTCTGTTTTTATTTACAATTTACACAACGTGCCAACTTCTCTGGTTTTGGGTTTTGTATATTATATATACCAGGCATGGGATTTTTCCGTCTAGTCGGAAATCCGTCTTTTTTATCTGTAAAAATAAAAAAAATATTTTCCGTTTTTCTTTGTTTTTTTTCCAACCTTTAATGTGTGTTAAAATCTTGATCCGTCTCTTTGCCATACATGCCAACAACTCTAGTTTTCCCGTAATGAGTACTGTTTTTGATAATCCATTCCGGTTTACGGCTGCAGTGGTAAAAATTACAGTTTTCCATTAAAAGTGATTAACTTAAAAATCGAAGCTACTGTACGTCGCTTAACTACATTTCCCAGTAGCTTCGCTACTTTTTAAAAAAGTAGCGATTTCCGTAGCTTAGCTATTTTTAGACCCATGTAGCGGTTAGCTAAGCTACATGCTACAAAAGAAGAGAGAGAAGTGGACTTGTGCAATGATGATTGGTTGGTTTACGTATAAGAAAATCCATGATTGGTTGGTTGGTTTACTATGATGAGTCACGATTGGTTAAGATTAGGGCAAAATATTACGGACAGGCCAAGCAGAGGCAAGATAGGGCGGGTCATCGAACCAGGAAAGGAAATGACAACAGACATCCCAAATGACGAGAGAGTTGGAAAAGAGAAGAGGGAATATTCAAGCCGGCGATTTATATATCAAATTCCAAATTAGCTAATATTTGCAGAAAATAACAAAGTTTACCAGTTCGAACCTTAAATATATTGTCTTTGCAGTCTATTCAATTGAATATAATTGAAAAGGATTTGCAAATCATTGTACTTAGTTTTTATTCACGATTTACACACTGGTTTCACTGGTATTGGGTTTGTAAATAGATTGAATCTCAAATACCGACATTGTTAGCTGCCTCTTTCTAGTGTTTATGTACGATTTGAAATGCATTAAAAAAAGAAAGACATAAGAATGGAACTTTATTGTCATTGCACTTAAAAAGTACAATTAAATTACATTTTCAGTACAAACATACACTATATTGCCAAAAGTATTTGGCCACCTGCCTTGACTCACATATGAAGGGGCCCTCTCCAAACTGTTCCCACAAGGTTGGGAGCATGGAATTGTCCAAAATGTTTTGGTATCCTGGAGCATTCACTGGAACTAAAGGGACAAGCCCAACTCCTGAAAAACAACCCCACACCATAATTCCTCCTCCACCAAATTTTACACTCGGCACAATGCAGTACAAAATGTACCGTTCTCCTGGCAACCTCCAAACCCAGACTGGTCCATCAGATTGCCAGATGGAAAAGCGTGATTCATCACTCCAGAGAAGGCGTCTACACTGCTCTAGAGTCCAGTAGCGACGTGCTTTACACCACCATGGAAACCCATTCCATGAAGCTCTCTGCGTACTGTACGTGGGCTAATTGGAAGGTCACATGAAGTTTGGCGCTCTGTAGCAACTGACTGTGCAGAATGTCGGCGACCTCTTTGCACTATGCGCTTCAGCATCCGCTGACCCCTCTCCATCAGTTCATGTGGCTTACCACCATACCTGCCAACACTCCCGATTCTCCCGAATTTCTCCCAATTTCCACCCGGACAACAATATTGGGGGCATGCCTTAAAGGCACTGCATTTAGCGTCCTCTCTCACCTGAAAAGGAGACTATTATATATGTCTCTCTTATCCATAGGTTTATCTATAACCCATAAAGTAGGCATTGATTGATTGATTGAGACTTTTATTAGTAGGTTGCACAGTGAAGTACAAATTCCGTACAATTGACCACTAAATGGTAACACCCGAATACATTTTTCAACTTGTTTAAGTCGGGGTCCACTTAAATTGATTCATGATACAGATATATACTATCAGAAATATACTATCATCATAATACAGTCATCACACAAGATAATCACATTGAATTATTTACATTATTTACAATCAGGGGTGTGGAGGGGGGGGGGGGGGTGTAGGATATGGACAGCAAGTAGTGGACATAGAGAGAGAGAGAGAGAGAGAGAGAGATCAGAAGGCATAAGAAAAAGTATCTGCATTTGATTGTTTACGTTTGATTATTAGCAATCCGGGGAGGGTGTTAGTTTAGGGTTGTAACTGCCTGGAGGTGAACTTTTATTGCTGTTTTGAAGGAGGATAGAGATGCAGGCAAGGAGCTATTTCTCAGCGTGTGTTTATTCCAGCGGGCACGTTAATACACTGACACACAACATCCGGATTCCCATCATGCATTGCTTCAAAACTACGGCAAGTAGCAATGTCCAAAAAACATAACAGATGAAGCAGAAGAACGAAGAATAGACAGTAAGACGAGTAAGAAGAAGAAGTACGCTTGCAAGTTTCAAAATGATTGGAAAAAATAATTTCAGTTCATCCAGGACAGCTCGAAGGGGAAGGGGTATGCTGCCTGCAAATTTTGTAGATCAGACTTCTCCATTGAACACAGTGGCCGAACGGATATACTCATTCATGAACGGATTATATATATATAAGAAATACTTGAAAATATATACTAGGGTTGTGGGAAAAAAAATCGTTTCGAATTCGAATCGCAATTCTCCCGTTGTGCGATTCAGAATCTATTCTCATTTTTTAAAAATAGTTTTTTTTTTTAATTTAAATTTTAATTTTTTAAATTTTTTTAATTTTTTAATTTTATTTTAATTAATCAATCCAACAAAACAATACACAGCAATACCATAACAATGCAATCCAATCCCAAAACCAAACCCGACCCAGCAACACTCAGAACTGCAATAAACAGAGCAATAGAGAGGAGACACAAACATGACACATAACAAACCAAAAGTAGTGAAACAAAAATGAATATTATCAACAACAGTATCAATATTAGTTACAATTTCAACATAGCAGTGATTAAAAATCCCTCATTGACATTATCATTAGACATTTATAATTTAAAAAAAAAAAAGAACAATAGTGTCACAGTGGCTTACACTTGCATCGCATCTCATAAGCCTGACAACACACTGTGTCCAATATTTATAAGATAAAATAAGTCATATTTTTGGTTAATTTAATAGTTAAAACAAATTTGCATTATTGCAATCAGTTGATAAAACATTGTCCTTTACAATTATAAAAGCTTTTTACAAAAATCTACTACTCTGCTTGCATGTCAGCAGACTGGGGTAGATCCTGCTGAAATCCTATGTATTGAATGAATAGAGAATCCTTTTGAATCGGGAAAAAAAATCGTTTTTGAATCAAGAATCGTGTTGAATCGGGAAAAAATCGATTCGTGACCCCAAGAATCGATATTGAATCGAATCGTGGGACACCCAAAGATTCGCAGCCCTAATATAGATGTTCCATCTTGTCCACTAGCGACGCTGAGATCATTATTCATGCGTTCGTTACGTCTCGTCTCGATTACTGTAACGTATTATTTTCGGGCCTCCCTATGTCTAGCATTAAAAGATTACAGTTGGTACAAAATGCGGCTGCAAGGCTTTTGACAAAAACAAGAAAGTTTGATCATATTACGCCTATACTGGCTCACCTGCACTGGCTTCCTGTGCACTTAAGATGCGACTTTAAGGTTTTACTACTTACGTATAAAATACTACACGGTCAAGCTCCAGCCTATCTCGCGGATTGTATTGTACCATATGTCCCGACAAGAAATCTGCGTTCAAAGAACTCCGGCTTATTAGTGATTCCCAGAGCCAAAAAAAAGTCTGCGGGCTATAGAGCGTTTTCTATTCGGGCTCCAGTACTCTGGAATGCCCTCCCGGTAACAGTTAGAGATGTTATCTCAGTAGAAGCATTTAAGTCCCATCTTAAAACTCATTTGTATAATCTAGCCTTTAAATAGACCTCCCCTTTTTTAGACCAGTTGATCTGCCGTTTCTTTTCTTCTCTCCTCTTCTCCCCTGTCCCTTGCGAGGGGGAGTTGCATAGGTCCGGTGGCCATGGATGAAGTGCTGGCTGTCCAGAGCCGGGACCCCGGGTGGACCACTAGCCTGTGCATCGGTTGGGGACATCTCTGCGCTGCTGACCCGTCTCCGCTCGGGATGGTTTCCTGTTGGCCCCGCTGTGGACTGGACTCCCGCTGATGTGTTGGATCCACTATGGACTGGACTTTCACAATATTATGTCAGACCCACTCGACATCCGTTGCTTTCGGTCTCCCATAGAGGGGGGGGGGGGGTTACCCACATATGCGGTCCTCTCCAAGGTTTCTCATAGTCATTCACCGACGTCCCACTGGGGTGAGTTTTTCCTTGCCCGTATGTGGGCTCTGTACCGAGGATGTCGTTGTGGCTTGTACAGCCCTTTGAGACACTTGTGATTTAGGGCTATATAAATAAACATTGATTGATTGATTGATTGATATACCCCCCCAAATTCGCAGGTCTCAAGGTTGGCAAGTATGCAAGTGGCTGAGTTGCTGTTGTTCCCAAACTCTTCACTTTTCTTATAATAAAGCCAACAGTGGACTTTGAAATATTTAGGAGCGAGGACATTTCACGACTGGATTTGTTGCGCAGGTGGCATCCACGCTGGAAATCACTGAGAGCGGCCCATTCTTTCACAAATGTTTGTAGAAACAGTCTCCATGCCTAAGTGCTTGATTTTATACACCTGTGGCCGGGCCAAGTGATAAGGACACCTGATTCTCATCATTTGGATGGGTGGCCAAATACTTTTGGCAATATAGTGTGTGTGCTCTTGTCTCACATAAGGATTGTGAATGATAGACAAAATTCCCAAAAAAAAGTGTGGTTCTCCTTTAAGTTGAAAAGGCTCTTTATGTGTAAGGTTTATGCACAGCTCCATCTCTGCTTCTGTCCAATGCACAGCCTCACATCCATCCCTCCCTCGCTCTCATCCTCTCTGTGCCACACCGCACGCCTCTCTATTTATACGGTTGAGTCAGTTTGACGCAGACAAAACACACGGCCGACACGAAACGCCCCGCCACCGCCTCAAAATGTGTAAAAAGTCCCCAAATTAACGGTTGCGAATCACCCCGTGGCGTGCTCCCGCCAGGGAGAGAGGGGACGCTGGCTGTGAAGGTGTCCGCTTTCAGATGGCAGGCCTGGCGTGAGCACAGTGTGGAGCACAGCACAGCCAAGTGGACGACAATGGAAGCATGCGGGAGAGACACAGGTGGCCCTGCTGGACCAGCTACTATCACGCCGTGTCAGTGTGTTTACTTTCCACTTGCATGTTCCGCTCACACACACGGAACGCACGCGTGTTTATTCCGCGTCTATACGGCGTGCATGATGTATGGGTCCGTGTTGAGTTGTTATCGATTCTCCTGCACTCTCGCTCGCACTCGAGCCGCACTCCAGCATACTCCCCCCTCAGGACGCCAAATGGAACACTTGGAAAAGAGAAAGACTCGGACGGGTTCTAGAGAACAAAAGAGCGGGAAAATCTACACAACCTCCTCTCATTCTTCTTTTTTTTCTGCCTCCTTGTCTCCTCATTTCTTTCTTTACCTCCCCCCCTCCTTCTTTTACTCACTGGAGGATGCTAACCCATCAGGTTTCTTGGCTCCCCTCCATGGATGATGTCATTCTAGATGACATCACCGTGCAAACGCACACACACACACACCCCTCCCACCATCCCCCCCCCCCCCCCCCCCCCCCTAAGAGGGAAGGTGCTGTTTGACACACACGCGCGATACCACAAACCAAACTGCCCTGTTAGCACAAGTACTTGGACTGAGAAGACAAACACACAGTCTAACCAGACAAAATGTCTCGACGTGTCGCACAAAGACAAAGACACGCACACACACACACACACACCACACAGTCCAACAGCCTGGATGAAGCGCTTTTTAATATTTTTTATTTTTATGTTGACCAGTCAAAATGTCCTCACAAAAGACAAATGTCTCCAGAATGTCAAAGGTTGTGCCACACACAGACAGAAAATCAAGATAAAAGCAGTGTTTTTTAACATTTTTTGAGCCAATGCACATTTTTTGCGTTGAAAAAATCCGGAGGCACACCACCAGCAGAAATCATTAAAAAACGAAACTCAGTTGACAGTTAAAAAGTCGTCGTCGCAATTGTTGGATATGACTTTAAACCAGGGGTGTCAAACTCATTTTAGCTCAGGGGCCGCATGGAGGAAAATCTGTGCACACGCGGGCCGGACTATTAAAATCACGGCATTAAAACTAAAAAATAAAGACAACTTCAGATTGTTTTCTTTGTCTTACTTTGGCCAAAAATAGAACAAACACTTTCCGAAAATATTACAATAAAAATATAGAAAAAAAATACAGGCAGCGGTAATGTTTAGAATCTAAACATTACCGCTGCCTGTATTTTTTTTCGGGACATACAAGTTCAGCCGCCTTCATCATGCATCGTTTAACAAAGTCACCGTCGGAATACGGCTTCGATGCTAATGCTATTCCGCTAGCAATTAGGTAGCTGGCTTTTACCGCTGCTTCACTGACTTCTCGGCTCTGGATGAAAGTTGACTGCTGTTTCCTCAGACCCGCCAGCAATTCGTTAATCTTATCTCTTCTCAGTTGTCCTTGCAAGCCGTCATATTTTTCGCTGTGATGAGTCTCGTAGTGGCGTCGAATATTATATTCCTTCAATACCGAAACTTGTTGCAAACACACCAAGCACGAAGGTTTTCCGTGCATCTCTGTAAATAAATAGGACGTGGTCCATTTTTCTTTGAAAATTCTACACTCCTTATCTACTTTTCTCCGTTTGGATAACGACATTTTGGCTAATGAGGGTGTAGCGGAGAGGTAGAGACCAAGGTATTAACAACGTCGTAACAAGCAGCAGATGGCGCATTGATACCGTCTGCTGTTTTTAGTCTGTCTCAGTGATGCGGCTTGTCTTCTACTCTGATGGAAAGAGTGCGCCCCTTAGCGGATAATCCATGAATTGCAGCGAATTTAAAATATTAATTCCATGTCTTTTATGCATTTTTTCCACTTTCAAATTATCCCGTGGGCCTGATCGAACCTCCTTGGGGGCCGGTTCCGGCCCGTGGGCCGTATGTTTGACACCCCTGCTTTAAACCATAACCAAGCATGCATCAATATAGCTCTTGTCTCAGAGTAGGTGTACTGTCACCACCTGTCACATCTAGGGTTGGGTATCGAGTATCGATTGGAACCGGGACTAACTTTCCGATTCTCCCGGAATCGTTCAAAAGTTTAAATTGCGATTCCTATTTTTGATACCCAGTCCGCCGACCGGAAAAAAATATGTCCGCCGAACCGGAAGAAGAAGCCGCTGAACACCAACGAAGAAGCGCCCACCGCCGGAAGTGTTAGCATAGCCGAGTGAGTCAGTCAAGCTCGGATAGCGGGCGTCGGCGGTCGAAAGTGTGGCTTTACTTTACAAAAAAAAAAAGAAATAATCACGAAATAACAGAGCTCCATGTCCATCAAGAAACGAGTGGAGAGAGAGCTGCAGATGTACCAGGACGTTCCACCGATACTTATGTCTGACGACCCTGCTGCATGGTGATGGTCCGGTGGAACCAACAAAAGACTTATCCTTTGCTGTCAGATCTAGCTTTCTCCTATTTATGCGTTCAAGCTTCTTCCACACCCAGCGAACGTGTATTTTCCACAGCAGGAGACACTATCTGTCCAGAACGCTCACGCATCCTGCCTGAGAAGGCGGATATGGTCATTTTCCTAAACAAAAACTGTCTCTGATTTTATACTGTACCTGCTGCTAATCTGGACTGGGTTTTGCAAGTTGTTTCTTATTGTTTATTTGCTTTACTGCACCAGGTTAGCCCATCAGTGGGAGCACGGTAACATTTTTAAGTACCTGCAGCATCATACACTTGTGTGTGTAAATGTGTTTTCATGAGGTTTCCTGCAGCATCATACACTTATGTGTAAAGGTGTTTTCATGAGGTTTCCTGCAGCATCATACACTTATGTGTAAAGGTTTTTTCATGAGGTTTCCTGCAGCATCATACACTTATGTGTAAAGGTGTTTTCATGAGGTTTCCTGCAGCATCATACACTTATGTGTAAATGTGTTTTCATGAGGTTTTCAAAAATAAAGCTCTCTTGAGGAAAGTGTACCCCTGGGAAAATGTATTCATAATTTATAATATTTATATTTAGATTACATAGATTTGATATTTATATTCTAGTTGAAAAAAGCCCTGTGAGGAATTTATAGTAAAGTTCATAAAAAGTTAATAGAATTAAAATTGATGGAGAATGTCAGACTATTTCATTCAGAAAGACTGTAGGTTAGCTAGCTCATTTAAAATATCCTAAACTTCCCCCCCCCCCCTGCCTCTTAAAAGAATCGTAATCGAGAATCGCAAAGAATCGGAATAGGAATCGTTCGAATTCAAACGATACCCAACCCTAGTCACATCACACCCTGACTTATTTTGAGTTTTTTTTGCTGTTTTCCTGTGTGTAGTGTTTTAGTTCTTGTCTTGCGCTCCTATTTTGGTGGCTTTTTCTCTTTTTTTGGTATTTTCCTGTAGCAGTTAGCTGTCTTCCTTTGAGCGATATTTCCCGCATCTCCTTTGTTTTAGCAATCCAGAATATTTTAGTTGTTTTTATCCTTCTTTGTGGGGACATTGTTGATTGTCATGTCATGTTCGGATGTACGTTGTGGACGTCGTCTTTGCTCCACAGTAAGTCTTTGCTGTCGTCCAGCATTCTGTTTTTGTTTACTTTGTGGCAGTTCAGTTTTAGTTTCGTTCTGCATAGCCTTCCCTAAGCTTTAATGTCTTTTCTTAGGGGCACTCAACTTTTTGTTTATGTTTGGTTTAAGCATTAGACACTTTTTACCTGCACGCTGCCTCCCGCTGTTTCCGACATCTACAAAGCAATTAGCTACCTGCCGCCACCTAATGATATGGAAGAGTATTACACGGTTACTCTGCCGAGCTCTAGACACTCAACAACAACACATAATTTGCAGACTATAATTACCGGTTTGCAAAAAATATTTTTTACCCAAATAGGTGAAATTAGATAATCTCCCACGGCACACCAGACTGTATGTCACGGCACACTATGAAAAACACTGAAATAAATAGACTAACATGGTAAGAGGAACACATTCTGGCATTTTTCAGCAAAATGTCCTCTCAAGGTGCGATGTCACGGGTTGTGTGCCACATAAAGATCTCCCGGGAGCCAGCGTCCTCTGCAGTGGACAATTGTTTGTTATGGGTGCGAGTTACACATTTCTCTTAATTCTCAGGAGGACATAAAGACAAGAGTGCACACACTCATACGTACACATTTGAATGAGAAAATCATTTTTCTAGGCAAATTGTCCTCACATAGAGACATATCTAGACTACGTTTACACTGCAGGCCAAAGTGGCCCAAATCGGATTTTTTCCAAATCTGTTTTTTTCCAGCTGACTGTTTACACTGCAAGTAAAATTGGCTCATTATCAGACTCCGGTGTAAACGTGCACAGGCCTCAATGTGGTTCCAATGTGACCCCAATGTGGCCTTGACGACACTTGCATGCGCAGTTCGGTACAGTGAAAACAAAGGAAGTTGACCAGATTCCGTAAATGAACAAGGAAGCTACTACTACAAAATAAAATAAGTCATAACACCTTAAACATTTTTTTTTTTAGCAGAAAATAAATAAAATATAATGTATGAATGAAATTATATATATATATATATATATATATATATATATATATATATATATATATATATATATATATATATATATATATAATGTAATATACGTTAGGTTAGGAAAAAACAGAGGCTATTTCATCCCTACAAGCCTGTTTCGCAGGTTTCTCTGCACTTTGGGGGATTTTATAAAATAATAATAAAACAATAATATATAATAAAATCCCCCGAAGAGCAGAGAAACCCGTGAAACAGGCTTGTAGGGATAAAATAGCCTCTGTGTTTTTTCCTGACCTAACGTATATTCCGCTCTACCCCGGTATTGAGCACTGTATAACGGATAAACCACAGAAACCTCGACTATACATAATGTAAATATATTTGGAAGGGTTCTAATCTTTTTACGGCTGTTAAGTAGAGGCAACAGGGACATCAGCGTGGATCTACGTTAGCTTTATTCTTCAACCCACTTACGTAAACAACTTACACAATGTACATAATATATAAGCAAATACGCCATAGCGTCAATTCCGGTCCTTCAACAATTGCTATTTCTTCGTAATGAAAATATATATTCATACATTACAAAACCCAAAACCAGTGAGGTTGGCCCGTTGTGTAAATCGTAAATAAAAACAGAATACAATGATTTGCAAATCCTTTTCAACCTATATTCGAGTGAATAGACTGCAAAAACAAGATACTTAACGTTGGAACTGGTAAACTTTGTTATTGTTCGCACATATCAGCTCATTTGGAATTTGATGCCTGCAACATGCTTCAAAAAAGCTGGCACAAGTGGCAAAAAAGACTGAGAAAGTTGAGGAATGCTCATCAAACACTTATTTGGAACATCCCACAGGTGAACAGGCTTATTGGGAACAGGTGGGTGCCATGATTGGGTATAAAAGCAGCTTCCATTAAATGCTCAGTCATTCACAAACAAGGATGGGGCGAGGGTCACCACTTTCTCAACAAATGCCTGAGCAAATTGTCCCAACAGTTTAAGAACAACATTTCTCAACCAGCTATTGCAAGGAATTTAGGGATTTCACCATCTACGGTCCGTAATATCATCAAAAGATTCAGAGAATCTGGAGAAAACACTGCACGTAAGCGGCAAGGCCGTGATCTTCCATCCCTGTTATTGTCATTGTAAGTGGGCCTGAACACTTATATCACAAATTAACCTCATGGAAATGACTGCTGTCATTTGATTATAATAATAAGAGAATGTTGTCCGTCTATCTCAGGGGTCGGCAACCCGCGGCTCTTTAGCGCCGCCCTAGTGGCTCTCTGGAGCTTTTTCAAAAATGTATGAAAAATGGAAAAAGATGAGGGGAAAAAATATATTTTTTGTTTTAATATGGTTTCTGTAGGAGGACAAACATGACACTAATTGTTATAACACACTGTTTATATTAAACATGCTTCACTGATTCGAGTATTTGGCGAGCGCCGTTTTGTCCTACTAATTTTGGCGGTCCTTGAACTCACCTTAGTTTGTTTCCATGTATAACTTTCTCCGGCTTTCTAGGACGTGTTTTATGCCACTTCTTTTTCTGTCTCATTTTGTCCACCCAACTGTTAACGTTGTGCGTGAAGGCACAAAGGTGAGTTTTGTTGATGTTATTGACTTGTGTGGAGTGCTAATCAGACATATTTGGTTACTGCATTAATGCTAGCTAATCGATGCTAACATGCTATTTAGGCTAGCTATATGTACATATTGCATCATTATGCCTCATTTGTAGCTATATTTGAGGTCATTTAGTTTCCTTTAAGTCCTTTAAATGTATATCTCTTGACACACTATCTGTATGTAATATGGCTTTTAATTTTTTGCGGCTCCAGACAGATTTGTTTTTGTATTTTTGGTCCAATATGGCTCTTTCAACATTTTGGGTTGCCGACCCATGGTCTATCTGTGTTGGCCCTGCAATGAGGTGGGGACTTGTCCAGGGTGTACCCCGCCTTCCGCCCGAATGCAGCTGAGATAGGCTCCAGCGACCCCGAAAGGGACAAGCGGTAGAAAATGGATGGATGGATGGAGATTGAACTTGTTATTTAGTCAGGTTTGGGACAGGTGTGCTGCTGGTGTAGCCACAGTGTGCACGTCTGATGTTGCTCACATGGGCTCCACTGGAATGCTCAGGGAGTTTTTGTGTTTGCTCACACACATGAAAAATTAGAGGGAAAATTGGTAGGCGCCCATTTTGGTTATGAAATTTATTTTTTATTACTAAATTAATTCAGGGAAATTTACGTTTTGAATAATTATAATCATTATTATTATTAGTCATTACACTTATAAGTATTATCCGTACCATTTATTCAGTGATTTGTTTATTTTAAATGCTTAAAGGGTACTGTCCCTTTAAGAATGTGTGGGCTGATTGCTGCGGTGTGGATAGATGTGGCTTGTTTGGCACAATTGAATGAGTCTCACGGTTTTTTTGGACTGTGTATGTTGTGTATTTCGTGGACCTCGTTGTTGCGTGTGTTAGCCTTTTTGTTTGACATGGAGTGTGGACTATTGTGAGCAGGATTGTGTGCCACAACAGATGAAAATAATAACTTTGGTGATTTCCTTTGTCTTTTATTTTAAATAAATGCACAACACTCCAACAGGCGTACTTATGACTTTATTAGAACACACGTGTCACAGACTCCTCTTACTAGGGCTGTGACTCTTTGGGCACCACGCGATTCAATTCGATTCTTGGGGGTAACGATTCGATTCAGAATCAATTCTTGATTCAAAATCAATACCTTTATATATATATAATATAAATATACACACTAAAAGTTTGGACACACCTTCTGATTCAATGCGTTTTCTTTATTTTCATGACTATTTACATTGTAGATTGTCACTGAAGGCATCAAAACTATCAATGAACGTGTTCTTATGTACTTAACAAAAAAAGGTGAAATTTCATTTCATTTCATTTCATTTTCATGTTTATTTCGAATATGTAGACAAAACAAAAACAACAAATTTTGAAAAAAAACAACAAAAAAGCCATTCAAGAATGAATAACAAAAACAACAATAATAATAATAATAATAGTAATAATAAAAAGCAAAAGAAACAAGAAATGAAAATAAACATTTAATGTAAACATATCCGAAAAGGAGTGAGAAGAAGTAAAAACTTATGTACTCCCACCCCTCTTATTACTTACTGTATGTTTAATAATAATAATAATAATAGTATATAAAAATGTTATGTCATATAAATACATATACACATATAAGTACGTACACATATATACATACATACACACATACATATATATATATATATATACATATACACATACATACATGTACATCCACAACACACATTTAACAAGTAACTATGAATGTGACACAACAGCGTGTATACATAGTATACATATACATACACATACAAACCTACTGACTCTTAGTGCAGTTCACTATATCCTGTGAACAATATATATAACCGAAAACATGTCTTATATTGTAGTTTCTTCCAAATAGCCACCCTTTGCTCGGATTACTGCTTTGCACACTCTTGGCATTCTCTCGATGAGCTTCAAGCACACCTGTGAAGTGAAAACCATTCTAGGTCACTACCTCTTGAAGCTCATCGAGAGAATGCCAAAAGTGTGCGAAAAAGTAATCAGAGCAAAGTGTGGCTATTTTGATGGAACTAGAATATAAAACATGTTCTCAGTTATTTCACCTTTTTTTGTTAAGTACATAACTCCACACGTGTTCATTCATAGTTTTGATGACTTCAGTGACAATCTACAACAGGGGTCACCAACGCGGTGCCCGCGGGCACCAGGTCGCCCGTAAGGACCAGATGAGTCGCCCGCGGGCCTGTTCTAAAAAAAAAAATAAAAAAAATAAAAAATAAAAAAAAAAATTTTTTTTTTTTTTTTTTTTTTTTTTTTTTAAATTAAATCTACATAGAAAAACACAAGATACACTTTCAATCAGCGCATCAACCCAAACAACCTCCCCCATGCACACTCATCCACACAAAAGGGGTTATTTCTTTCTGCTACCAATATTCTGGTTCCCACAACATAGACAACACATCTGCAAGGGACACAGTCCCTGAAGCACACATGATTGTATAGGCTGCTGGTCCACTAACATTTTCATTAATTACTATTTTTTATGTAATTATTTTTATATTGTTTTGCTTTCTTTTTTATCCAAGAAAATGTTTTTTATTTATTTATCTTATTTTATTTTTTTTAAAAGGGCCTTATCTTCAACAGACCAGGTTGTCAATGAAATTAGATTTTTTTAAAGGGTTTTTTAAACCAGGCCCAGTCCAGATAATGTCTAAGTCGGACTCAGCAACACACACCTTCATTCATGTACACAGAAAAAAATTAGGGAACACAACATATTGCATATAATTTATAAACAAAACACTTTGCATTCCATTCGAAAGGATGATCCCTTTAGATTTCCGATCCTTAACATTTTACATTTATCATAATTAAGCTTAAGGCCAGATTGCTGTGAAAATATGTCCAAAAGATTAAGAAGGTTCCGCAAACAATGAGGAAAAATCTTATCTTTGTGAATCAGCCTTTTCTGACATGAACTTCATCAAGAACAAACACAGAACACGCCTCACTGATGCACATCTGCAAGACTCACTCAGAGTTGCAGTGTCAAGTTACACACCAGAGTACAACACACTAGTTAACAGCATGCAATGCCAGGCTTCCCACTAACGGACAAAGAAACAGATAACAGATTTGGTGTCCAGTTCAAAGTGTGACATGATTTAAAAATTTGAGAATTTACTTTTGTATTTTACATGAGTTATTATTTGTACA